>NC_071095.1:41653574-41731074 GCF_027358695.1 Spea bombifrons | reverse complement strand
ACAAGATCAAGGACTGATTAAGATTTGAGTATGACATTGTGAAAAATGGTCAGACTAGATCGGCTGAATGTTTCTTATCTGCCTTAAAATTGTATGTGTCTATGTAACAGACACAAGCGCCAACACCGTACAATCACACACACATTCTAGCACTATACACTAACACACACTCTCAAAAACCACACTAACGAACATGTGTGGATACATGCACTCTAACACAATACACCGTACACAAACACATACACACATTCGCTCTCATCCTCTTACTCTACCCCTTCTCCATTTCCCACCGTCAGTGCAGCTCCCGCATCCTCCATTACCTTGCACAGAGCCCTGTCTACAATGCAGAGTGCGAGCTGCCTTGTGACTATTTTTAAAACCTATTGGGGGGGGGACACTAACCTTTAATATAAACTGCAGTTTCAGGGCTGCAACGGAACATCTTCTCAGTGGTTTTTGGAAGCAGCCAGTGTCATAAAGCGCTCCATTTGAAATCAATGTGAGTGTTGTCCAAAAAGTTTCATTAGACCCCTACTCAGAGCGTTTGCTGAGCAAATAGCAGAGAAAGGGGCAAATGCATATAGGGCGATTTTGCGGAATCTTTTTCAACAGAGTAAAAACACAACTTTAAAGGGATCAATCTAAAACGCTATCATATGCGCTACAGTGTCTGTGATGACTGGAGTGTCCCTTTAAGCTGAGAAGATGAGATTCTGCTAAGATTTGGAATTTGATCGCACATAACAACCCGTCTACCCATTTGTTTCTGACCTAAAGACTCCGACTTTAATCAGTCCTAAACCAAACCCCATTACCTCTGGGGCTGAAAGTCCTGCTTCCTCAATGAAAGAACATTAGTCTCGCCAGCATCACAGAAACATTGTAATGCCAGCATTTAATCACAGAACCTGGATCTACTACTCTTTCAGCTGAAACCCCCCCCAGTGACTGCAGATGATGAAGCCTGCCTTGTGCTCCTTAATCATGTCTGGGCTCAAATAAGGGAACACCCATCCTGGAACTAAACATATGGTACATTAGAGAAGATCCCCAGACCAGAGAGATGAAATCAAATCAAAGGAGAAGGGGTGATGTAAAGCACCAGGCACTGCTTCTACAGACTGTGCAGGGAGACAGGAGACGTTATTACATGAAGCCAGTAGATAACTTATTACATGAAGCCGGTAGATGTTATTACATGAAGCCAGTAGATGTTATTACATGAAGCCGGTAGATGTTATTACATAAAGCCGGTAGGTGTTATTACATGAAGCCGGTAGGTGTTATTACATGAAGCCGGTAGGTGTTATTACATGAAGCCAGTAGATAACTTATTACATGAAGCCGGTAGATGTTATTACATGAAGCCAGTAGATGTTATTACATGAAGCCGGTAGATGTTATTACATAAAGCCGGTAGGTGTTATTACATGAAGCCGGTAGGTGTTATTACATGAAGCCGGTAGGTGTTATTACATGAAGCCGGTAGGTGTTATTACATGAAGCCGGTAGGTGTTATTACATGAAGCCGGTGGCCCCAGCTCTGTATAGAGGAAGTGAGTCTGACGTGCAGCTTCCTGATGATTGAATACAGGGCTGGGTGGGGACTGCAGACCTCCTTACACACAGCAGCTCAGAGCCTCTGAACACTGCTCAGGGAGGGCTGCGCTGCAAATCACTCTGGGAAGGCTGCAAAACCCAAGGTAAAACCCTTCATATCTTCATAAAAAATATATACTTGCAAACCAGAGTGTTAAACATTGATCAGAAGCTATTCTTGCATTTTTCCCCCAATTATTTATTTGCTAGATTCATTTTCTGTTAGCCAAATCCTTATTTTTTTTTTTACTGTCTGACAGTACTTAACCCTTTGCATTACCAGTGGTGTGAACCAGGCTTTGTGTGTAGCTCATGCAGCTGTCATTTAAAGAGTTAACAATGAAGCCCATCACATTCATTGCGATTGGAATACATGATGGGGAAACAATGGATATCCGTTTGTGTGTTTTAATCATCATACGTGTTATATGGCTAAACAAAGGAGGGTTGTGTATATCAAGGTGTGGGCATGTATTTGGTGTTAATATATATATATATATATATATATATATATATATATATATATATATATATTAAGGAGTAATTGGATATGAATGTGATATACTTTTTTTTATAAGAAGAAGAATCTGCTGTGGATTCTAGATTATAATCAGGCAATCTGGATTTATCTGTTTAGATATATTGTAGCAGTATTTGTAAACAGAAATCTTAATCACCTATGCTAACAATTTTTTGTTTTTATCCAATGTCTGAAAGAATTACACTTACAAATAATAATTTAATGAAATATATAATATGTGTATTTTTCTGAAATTGTTTCAAGAACAGTATGGGGTGTTTATTTTTATTTTTTAGCTACAATACCTGTTTTTTCTTTGTACAATCATTAGTACAATGCTTTTTCTGCAAGGCTGTCTGGCAAGCAGACATCTTTGTGTATTAAAGACATTTACATTCATTTAGTATATCGTGCATCTGCATGGGGAATAGATTCAGCAGAGATGTAAAATTTTAAAAAAATATTTTAAATATGTAAAAAAAATCGTGTAAAGTATGAAAATCCTATTGTCTAAAACAAATCTTAGAATGGCAGATGTGCTCGGTACATAACAATTTTTTTTTTTATTTTTTTTAAAGAATCTCAGTGAATGCTAATCTAACCAGTGGACTATTTTAGTTCTGTTGCCATAGCAACCGTGTGTGATGTCGTCATATTTTAAATTTCTTTTAGTGTGAATGTCTAAGCATCTAGAAATGTTATTTATGGTGGTATTTAGAGCTACATTGATTATATTAGTCTTGATCATTTACGTATATGTATGCATATCCTATTACAACGTAACTACCAACTTTTAGATGTATTGATGAATCATAATCCATAGACACTTTTATTTTTCAGAAATTGTATTATTTCAGCCAGAAGTGCATGAAAAAAATTAAAACAACTTAAATCTGCTATTTTTTGGCAAGAAAAGGGTTAAGGATATAGGATTTAGGTAGCGTTACAAAGGGTATCTGGCAAATTTCGGCTTTGTGTTTAACTTTTGACCTCCCATCTGTCGCTAGCGCAGATACCCTGTGGATATGTGACATATATTTGCATAAATTAGCATTTTCAAGTTTAACACAAAAAAAATGCAGATTGTGGTTTCAATTAGGTGACATTAATCAGTCATGTTGTATTGGTAAAAGCGGAAATTTTAAATCTGCGTGCCTTAAGAGAGCGCAGGTGGATCCCGGACAGATAAATATATAGGTTCTTGTATCCTTACTGGGCCAATACGATGGTTTTCAATATATGGAGTGTTGCTGACCCTTTGGTGACTCAGGTATAATTCTTCACTTCTGCTTTAGATAGTAAAGTATAGCGAGAAAGACATTTTTTGTCCTTTTGGATAACCTCCATTGTGAAATTTCAAGAGCATTAGGGTTATTATGTCTAAAATAGGCACTTTCTGCTTTTATAAAGAATAACCTTATGGTGGCTGCCCCTGCTGGCTCAAAGCCCAAGGATGCTGCCTTTTTGCGATTTGACTCATTCATAAAATAGTTTCAAGATTCTTTATATAAAATGATAGATGGGGCACTTCACAGTTTTTCTCTCTCTCTTTATTGGGAAGGATACGGTCCTTTTTGTTATATTTGCCTCTGGGCCTGTCAAATACATAACAAGGTTGCCATAGAAGATTTGCGCTGCGTATAATTTGGCTATGAAGCTTGAGTCCAGTCTGCAATAAATTCACTTGCCGTATGTGCGTATTCTGTATGTTAAAAAGGGTTCAGCGCGGTGTCCTAAAACCAGGTCTTCTTTGAGCCGATCACGTGCTTGCCTACAGCAGACGAGAAGCTGAGGTTTGCAGTACCTCTTTGTACACACATCGCATAAACAAAAGGCCAGCCGCAGATAACAGAAATGAGTCAGGCGTTGGGCCAGAGATTAATAAGGCCCTTTCAGCTAGAGAAACACTAAAACTATCCATTGTAACCAGACGGTGATGTCCCCGCATAGATCTGCTTCACTTAGAATTGGTTATTCAAATTTGGGCTTGTAATTAGTTTCTTTGTTTCTTAAAGATCTTCTTTCTCTTAGTAACTGAAGTAGATACAGTAGGCTTTTCATGTGTTACTACCATGCTTGGTACATCTGGATCAGCAGGGGATTATAGGGATTGTAGTTTAATAACTGATCAGAGATCATTTCATGTATTCAATACCCCAGTTCCACCCTTTTTAGAACAGAGGTGTAGTAACGATTACTGTTTTCATCTATATAATCTCATTTTTAAGTTGGGTTGGAGATTTTTGCATCTATTAGAAGACCCTTTGGCATTTCCAAGTGATATACAGTTAAATCCCGTTACTCACAAAATGTCAAATACATAATTAGATGGAACCTTTTAATGTCATGTCGCCATACAATGTACCAATATCTAAGAAATTTTGCATTGGATAAAAAATAACATTTTTGTATAACTTGTAGTGTACAGATTTTTTTTTTAGACACCGAATGGCTTGTGTTTGAGTTTGCAATTGTACAGCGTAAGGTACTGAAACACAATGACTAAGGAGGTGATATGGGAATGGAATCCAGTTTCAGACATTGTGTCCCAGTTGGTGAGTTAATCAAATGAGTTGCACCCAATTAGTTTGTCTCTTTGAAGACTGTGCTACCAAAAGATGTCTACATCTTTGTGACCTTGCTATGTAAAACCTAGCTGCTCAAAAAACAGCGGCACATATTTAGTCGAATATTTTCCTGAAGTGTTGGGTTCTCTGGAGTAATCCCCTACCTCATCCACTGGGGTTCCTATACCTGTAGTGCCAACTCCTGTCACCTAGTGCACATACATGGAGGGTTAACATTAAATAAAGCTCGATGCTGGGCTTTGACAAACCTCACAGTATAACGTAAATGTGGCTCTTTAGAATGTACGTGTTTGCACCCCATATATGAATAATGGAGAAATACTCAAAAAAAAGAGGTAGACTTCCAGATAGGTGATACCTGTTATGGATTATTAGTCCATCCCTACATGGGATTTAAACAACATGTAGTGTTGGTTCAGTGATATTAGGGTTAACATGCGGTAATCTGGATTCAGCATTGTCAGATGTATAGTGTCAATGGTGCCTTCTACATAGCATATTCTCTCCAGTGCAGAATGCCTCTTAAACATCTGGTAATAGGGAAGACAGTATATAAATGTGCATTACTATAATGTGTATGCACAATCTATCCTTATAGAATGTGTTATTCTGTTACATATATATGACATTGAACTAAATGAAGAAACCAGACTGCCTGCCATATCTAGCACCAAGCCCAGTGCAGGATGACAAGATATAGTATTACCATTCTCTATACCTTTTATAAAATGTTCCTTGTTCATTTTTGGGATCCAACATCCCTCACCTTGTCTTCGCTTTAGGCATCTCAGGCAGACCTTTCTTGTTTGGCTGTTTCTCCTTTGTTTCACCACAAAGGAAGGCATAGGATGTGATGGACATTCCTAGACTATGGCTCTTATAGGTTATACCCTTTTTTGTTAATTAAATGTACTGCGACCTTCAAGATGACTTCTGACTACGATGAATGTAAATCCACCCACTTTGTAATTTAATTGTGGAAATTAAACATATTTTAATCACTCAGACTGTATTTTAAGCAGCTGTCACTGTGATTCTTCTACCAAAGGAGTTGTGAGTCATCCGCAAAATCATTACACTAGATCCCTGTTACATGGATACAGAGCACATAAGGACCGCATGGTCCTGCAGGTTCCTTCAATGATATCTTAGTTTCAGCAATATCCACATCAGTTACTGACTCTTAAAACGCTAGCTTTTTTGTTGTTCAACATATGTAGGCATTTCATTCTTACTGTATGGTTTTAGACCTTTCCTGTCCATCTATTCCCTAATCTCCTAAAGATCTTCTGCCTACCTATAGATAACCATGTTAACATGACACCTGCAGTCAGTAAATGTTAACGGTGAATATGATTTAAGGAAGAAAGATGGACAATGTCCAGGAGATTCATCTTGGGTTTGATCTGTAGAGGCACAATTGCATAAATGGCCAGAGATGGATCCCTTTGTATTGGGAGAAGAATACTGTATTTTATTTACGCAATCTTCTGTTCTTTCTATACACATTATTTTAACTTTTTAGGGCCGTAGAACACTGGGATACACTCACAGCCATCACACATTTTGAGATAACAGCAAAGAGGGACAACAAGGGAGGGGAGAAGGACTGGGGTTTCAAGTCCTAAAGAAGTCCTAAACTTGACAGGTATGCAGTTGTTTATTTGAATGATCAAAGTATCGGTCTTCTAGTTGTGGAATTTTATTAAGACCTTGTGGTGTTGGTTTACAGTAATTTAAATGGGATTAGCATCTAGGCCTTTCCAAGCAAATTACATTTTGGGGTTATAACTATTAAATAGTTTTTATGTTTTTATTTTACTCTATTGGTATCTTAATGTTGCATAATGTTATTGACTATAAGCTATTCCTAATGCATTCATGTCCAGGAATAGATATTTTGTTTCCACATGTTCAGTAACACCTTTGGGGAGACCCACTGGAAGTATTCCTAATCCCTTTTCTCATTAAGGATCTTAAGATCTTCTCTGCATATCGAGGCCTGTTCTCCAGATAAACAGTGTCCAGGGACATGGTAATCATGTCTGGTTTTGGCAGACAGGCTCACCTGAGATTTAATTGGCATATTGTACACAAGGGCCACCAAAGGCCAGGAAACAACAAGAGCCAGTGGAAGTACTGACGTTCTTGCTTTTAGAAGGAAAACAAAAAAAAGAGTATATACATGTGTCTTGTGGAACAAATATATTTTATGGACCTGCAGTGAACCTCCTATGTGACAAAGGTCACACCGTTTTCGGCTGCGACCTGGTTCTCTCTCGACCTAAGCAAAGATCTGATCTCGGAAGTGGATGAAATTCAAAAGCTCTTTTTAGCAATGTGCACATTGGTCAGATACATTATTTGTTTGAAGAATGACCCAGATAAACAATTGCAGCATGGTCCGCTATTAAGTCAACGCTGTGAGCACAGGGTGCTCGCTTAGTTTTGAATGTCCTCGCTTGGTATGCTGGAGATATTTATGGATCTTTGTTACGACATTTGCTTATTGCACAGGGGAGTAAATAATGTCTGCCATAATGTGTGGTCCACCAGTCAGCTTCTTTACCATCTCATGTGCAGTGTAATGAGAACAGTGACAAACATAATAATAATCTCCTTTCCTCGTCCCCAGTACTAAGTAGAACCTGGAAGGGGAGTAAGCATTACCAGACATCACTAACTTCTGGAGCCTTGTGTTAATTTTGACAAGTCCCAAATATGTCGATCAAGCACCTGACACCACCAATATTACGTGACCCATTGTATTGTCACTTCCATATCTGGCAGAAAAGGAGTAGCCACTAGGTACAATGGCCAGTTATTCAAGAGATCCATCCCTATTTCCTCAAAGTTGCTAGATCTCCATTATTTGACCCACATGCCGCTAACTTCACAGGGTGTTTTGAATTATTCCAGGTTAGCGGTGACAGTGGCCTTCCCACCCTTCTCTTTTTTCCATGGTATTAATAAGATTCAGGTTACAACTTTTCGAAGCAAGGTGGTGGATGAACATGAGGGTTGGTCTTCTCCTTTAGGGACATAGAAGATGATCGGAGTAGAAAGATGTTTAATAAACGTTTACAGTTTCCAGATCCTATACTATAAAAATATGGTCTGCGCTCTCCGCCTTGTTAATAATAGATCCTAGAACGCTGGTTTCCTTAAAGTCTTTTATTATATGATTCACAAAAACAGTCATCAGAGTGTTTATAAAATAGAGCATTAAAAGTTCCTGCTTGATTCTTGCAGGAAACGGAGCTCTTAAGAAGCTGTTTGGGTTTATCAAATTAATCACAAATGACAGTAATGCAAGTTTAAGATGCTTTCCTACTTTCTCCATCTTTTTTAATTGAATCATCATTATTATTTAAACATCCCAAGGCTTTCTGCTTCATGGGTGAAAGTTATGAGCATGGGAAAAAAATGACATTTTCTGATAATCTAGGACACTACAACTCCTATAATGCTTGGGCTACTTTTTTATCTTTAAGAGGGCTGTACAAATAATCACATGGTGGCAGATAATAACAGCACATAGGATATAGCTGCCACAAACAATTTGCTTCTGGCCATGGCTAATAATTTAGTAACAGTAATATAGTTAATTATGAGAAGACCTTCACTAGCTATTAGGCACAGGGGTCTACTATCCAATGTACTAGCGGTTCAGTGCATTACATTACATGCGTGTCTTTAGGAGGTCTGCGTCAAAAAGATTGGGAGGGGGGTATTTCTAACACAGGTACACTACGTAATATTCTCCTGGTGATCTTAAATAGGTCCTAAAATGGATTTGAATGAGGATGCAGTTCTTATTCCGATCCAGGCGACGGATCTTCTGAAGCGGGTGTCAAACAGTCTGAAAGCTACTATCACAATTTACTGGTTCTTTAACACAGCCACATGGATTCAGCCGCTCCATCTTTTTTTAAGGAGCCATCGCTGGAAAAATTTTGTCTTGACATTAGAGTCTTCCTTTAACGTACTTTAATTATAACCGTAACGCTGAATCGTAC
This sequence comes from Spea bombifrons, assembly GCF_027358695.1. NCBI lineage: Eukaryota > Metazoa > Chordata > Amphibia > Anura > Pelobatidae > Spea > Spea bombifrons. The sequence goes on along the minus strand of NC_071095.1, from coordinate 41,722,348 downwards.
AATGATCAAATGGGCTGCGATTTACATTATGAGTAATATACCATTAACCTGACTAATCTTCCGTGAAATAAATGCATCTTTATATGGAATCTATTATTTAAGATAATTTCCCCCATTTTAAACAAGGTTGTTAATTTTATCTACCTTTTTAGAAGTGTCTATTTGCATTTTTAGTTCTATAGCCGTGACGTGCAGTGTTTCTTGAGAATACTTTGCCTATTTTATTTCAGATGATTCTCCGATGGTGAGAGATGTGGCTTTCTTTACCTATAAACGTTGCTGCATTAAGAACTATTGTTCATGAGTTTGTTTGATGGAGTTAAGAAGCTCCACCATTTTTGTGGCAGAGGTAGGCAGTATTTAAACTCGTACTACAATTCCGCACATTGCTGGTTTATGTATAAAAAGTAATGTTTTTCTCGCAGTAGTATCCAATGGAAACAGCCATTGGACCAACATTCCATAGGTTGCCATTGTGATAATACCAGTTGGTTCTTGTACGTTGGTAAGATGGTTGTAGAGAAAGGCAAAAGGGTTGACATGGAAGGGGTAAATGAGGGATGCTATAACAGAGAAGAACTTGGCGGGGTGGTGAAATGCAAGCAGATGTAAGGGTACTCAGAACTTTTTTGGATGTGCGTAGGGTTCAGTTGACCTCTTCTTGGCAGGTTATCTGGACAAAGGGCAATAGCACTCAGGAAGTCCTGGTTGTAATACTAAATACACAACTACTTAATGCCTTCAACCATTAGAAGGTATTAATTATTCCTCACTCCAGAGGCTTTATGAGGGTCAAGGGGCCCAGTCACAACAAAAACAGCAACCTGTGGAGCCTATACAGCCTTTTAGGCTTGAATCCTTAAACTTTTCTTAACCAATGGACTGTTCTGCAGGCAAACGCATCCATTGGATTCAGGTATTCTGACCAGCTTAGTATAGCTCGTCATCGTTTCTGGGGTTCCTGTGGAAGGCTGTCGGTACTGGTGATAATTTTAGTATTGGGCCTTTATACCGGAAAAAAGAGAGGTCCGTATTCACTGCTTGGTTTATGGCACTTGGGTGTCTAGCGCTTTTAAAAGCGTCAGGAAAAGCTCCAGCAAACAATACATAAAATGTTAGATTCTATTACAGCGGAGTGTAAGATTTCTGCCAAATCCTGAGAAAAACAACATTTGGTGTTCTAGCAGGAAGTACTTGAGCCAATCTTTTAGTCAGATTAAATTCACTTTCCAAGGATATTAACTCTATAATAACCGTTTAACACTGGAATGTGAGGCTGCGTTTCCTGTCTGTTGCTATTTTTGTTCAGCGCCGAGCTTTGGTCGCTTTAGCATTAAAATAATTACATATTTGTTTTTGTAATTTAAATCCAATCAGCCACAGGATTGCCCGAGTGTGATGGGTTTAGTAATCATTACCGGTTTGGTAGCGTGAATGTAACATTCTAGTAAAATGTATACATTAATGTAAATACCCATTTCCATTTTATGTTTATGACTTATTTGTTTTACGCTGGTCTAAAGAAAGCAAGATAAATATATAATTAATGCAAAAAAAACAAAGATCCCCCCCCCCCAAAGAAGAAAATACTGGGCAAGGATGGGTCGCTTATAGAAATTTGGGACAATTGATATATATATAGATTAGCTTCATTATAGTCTTATATTCCAAATATCAACGTAAAAGTATGATTAACCAGTCTCTTTGATTTTAGCTTTAGAATTTCATCTATACATGCTGGGGCACAGTGGCGTCACTAGGGTTGGTGTCACCCGGTGCGATGACACATGGTGTCACTGACGTCGGTGGGCGGTCCTGCTGATGGCAGCGGGAAACACCCCCATTTGAGGGGAAAAATGGGCGGGGAGCGGGGCGTGTCAGGACCCTGCTCCCGCGACCCGGAGGATTCGGGTCTTGAATAGAGTTCCCTGCCTGGTGTGGTGTCGCCCGCACCCCCTGCACCCAGGTTGTGACGCCACTGCTGGGGCATGCTAGCTGCCACTCATTGACATAATCTGGAATTTCCCCAGGTATCGTCAGTCTAGGGTTCGGGGAGCAATGTTCGAAGATGTCCGCTATCTGCCCAGGTTCACTCCTCCTTTCAATAAAGTCTAACTGGGGATAGTCCTGCCTTTATAAATGACCGGTGGCCGACACATACGTCGTTTAGCGGCCATTGGCTTTAGAGAATCGGACCGCTGACTGTTACTAAGTATTTGGAGATTTTGGTTGCTCCATCTGATTTTTTTTCATTTACAAAACTTATTCTTTAATTTTTAAACATGTTTTTAATGTGTTTAAGATTATAATCATAATGGCCTAAATAATTTGTGTAGCTTTTCCAGTTGCTTCACCACAGTGCCTTGGTAATTCAATTATACCTTTTTCTAAAAAGGTGTATATTTAAGAGAGATGTAGAGGAAAGTGTTGAAGTGAAATCAAGCATGTCATAACAGACGTACGCTTATATTCAGGGACGTCTCCGCCAGAGAATAAGAGGCGTTTAAACGCCGCAAGACATGTTTTCTGGAAGTTTTCAAGAAATCCTGCTATCTTTACCATGCATCTCTTTTTAATGACACCAGTTTCCCAAAAGATCAGACCCAGATGTCCTATACTATAATGCGCGTTTTGAAAGAACATTTCCGTAAAAGGCTTTCCACACCACTGAAGCCTAAATACACGGAGGGGGTATAAGAGGACAGAGTGTAAATTCATAAAGCTCTTTTCAGAAATAATAAACCCATTCAAGACTCAATGTTTTTCTTTGTATTGGAACACGGAGCCCCTTTATGAACCCTTAACCAAAACGGCAGGAGGTATTTTATTTCATATTTTTAAGAGAAAATAGAGTTGACTCCATGGACCCGAAGCACTTATGTTTTATTCTTGATATATGTGTTGTAACTGAACGTCCTTTGAAGCACAAGGAGTTAGTCAGAGATCTTTCAGAATCACGTGTCTTCTAGGGTAATATAAAAGCCAATTCCAGATCCAGATAGAATTTAAATATTTATTTTCTTCAAATCAGTAGCTAAACAAAACACTCCAAACAAATAAACAAAATAAATCCAGCAAGCCTTTTTGTCCAGCAGCTCTCTTGGCTGGAAATAAGGAGAGAGACTGAATTGAACCAAGCTGGGCTTTTTAAACCCTCCTGATTAGACCAGGTGAGCTGTACTTGGTTACCTGTAAATCATGATCTGGATTTTAAAAGCTGTTGGAGCACCAGCCCACCCGGCTCTTCTGGATACTCCACCCCAGGGACCCATTACACAATTTACAAGTCACTTCCTATATTGTAGTTTTTTATTATGCTTCTCTTTCCCCGGGGCTTTAATTTTACAAATAAGGACACACAAAATTAGCCAAAGTAGGGCGTATATACCGCCCATCCACTACTGTACCGGGCTTTCTGTCACAGTGTTATGAAGTGCCTTTGCTTGTGATTATTTGTAAATATCTGATTATTTCCATTGAGTTTAGACAGACTTTTAAAGATGTCCATGTAACACTAGTATCTGTTAAAACCCTTCTGAGACTGAACAGATAATTGAAAACATTGAAAATGCCCCCCCTTGTACTTTTCTACAAAATAATATAAAGGCAGTCTGAAGTTCATCAGTTTCGCTTAAAGTGAATGCCACTTAACCCATGCTGCCCCTGCTTATATTATATTTTCTGACTGTTTAAAGGGACACCTTTCTGCACTGAGTTTAGTAGATGAGCGATAAAGAATCCCACTTTATGATACAACTTTATACTGTAACGGACTTTACCCGGCTTCACAAAGTGGAAGGGGGGAGAGCCAGAGCGAATGCCCATGCATTCATAGGGACAATGGCAAGGAGTTCCAGTATTCAGTATACTAGCTTGGTTCAGCTTGAATGTGTTTTGACAACTTGAGCCCATGGTTTGCCTTGGGTGAGAATTGTGCCACTCCAGGCCTGTCTCGCCCACATCTGGTTGGATTCCTTATCTCTGCACTAAAACATCATTTTTACTTGTGTGAAGGCTCCCTACGTATGTATAAAATATACAAATGTTTCTCATCCTTGCCCCGTATTTGGGCCATTTTGCCCCCTCAAGGATCTAAACCTCAACCCCAGTGCAAACTCCACTATGAATAAACGGTTTATCTTAATATTGCATAGATAGCTAATTCCCCATCTTGGCCAACCTAGACAGCATTCTAAATGTACTGTTACCGATTTGATTGCCACAAGACTCTGGGTAACTTCACTTAAACCGTTTGTCATCCATTCCTTGTCTTTTAAGAAGAGTGAAACAATGACATTAATGTCTTGATGTCTTTTTTAATCTTTTTTTAACCTTGGCTCTGAGTACTTGGGATTTTGCTGTCCCAGTTTGGTCGTCTGTGGTTTCTTGTTCAGCCTGCGCTTTCCTTAATTGAATTAAAGGGGGAAAAACCCAGGTGATTCACTGTAGTGACTTAATTTTACTTTTCGAGGCAAAATGAAGATCGTGGTCTACTCTACACTAACTTTAGATAAAGTAGGCCATGCATCCTACTGAGACCAATGCATACTACAAAACAGAAGCCAAGGCACTGGTTTATAATAAGTGTTTTATTATGGTTCTTGGTGATTATTGTGACAATTTTCCATACGGGTATATATAAATATATATTTACGCTAAGTAAACCTATGTAATGGCCTTTTCAGATTAGATGTATAGCTCCCAGAAATGCATATTCTGTGCCACTAATTTGCTCTATGGGAAATTAGTCCTTTGAGCCCCCAAGAGAAATCTAAACGTAGCCAAAAAGAAATGCTACAGATCTAGACATTAACAAACATGAAATAAAAGAAGGCTGATTGCAGTGAGTCATTAGCTCAAAGCACAGATGTGATTTACTGCTTGCATGTGTCAACTCCGCATCTATGAATAATCTGCTGTATTTATCACAAACTGTGTGAGACGTCCCAGTTAATTTGTATATGCATATACGATTATTGTATACGTATATTTATGACACAAACACAGAATTGTGCATGCATTTAATTGTGTGTGAGATTGTATATGTGCACTGTTACAAAGTATATATTTTTAATAAGGATAGCTGGTATGAGTCCTGTTTTAATGCTTCATTTGCTTCATTCATCCGTCAGTAGCTCTCCTTCTGGATGCAGTAAAAAAAAACATGCGATTAGCCATTTAGACAAAGTTTGTGCACATGTGCAGTGTCTGACAAATTTAAATAATAGTTATTTACAGGGCTAGACTTGGGATGACTTAGTGGCCCTGGGGCTTGCATGTTTCCAGTTGGCAGACGTACCCTGCAGAACACGATCTGCTGCGGGAGCAGTATGGGTAGGTATGCTTCCATGTTGGCCACTGGCCCACCGGACATTGGTCCAGTGGCCAGATGAGCAGTTCAGGCCTGGTTCTTTAGATTAAGATCTTTATCTTTTGTGAAATGGCAGCATAATGCCATTCTTTAACAGGAAAGGGTTAATGTCCGCAGCCCTTTTATAGTTAGTTCATGAATGATTAACGGTGACCTTTCAACATCATCTGAAAATTTAATTGTAGCAATAAGTGCATCATTACAAGCGATTTTCTACAACACATATGGTTTGAAAGGATTAGTTCATAATCTGATGCCGCATGGAATTATGTATTTATAAAAAGGCCGCAGACTATATTTATCAGCAGTTCTGGGCCAAAGTACTTAGTATAGAAAACAGAATGTTTCTGATGATCGCTCCGCCATTGGCACTTTGCACCAGACCCGCTTCACCTTTCCTTGGTAAATGTGCCTCTAAATCTAGTACTGTGTCCAAGATTTGGCATTGGCATGGATGATTATTTAAATTATGTGCTTAGGAAATCTTGAGTTTCGGTATTATACAGTGGTAGAGTGCAGTGGACTTCTGTTAAGTACTGCTGGCTTTAGTAAGCAACATACTGGGAAACTCTAAGAGTTTGACCCGGAGTCTCTGTGTGAACTTTCCTCTTCCTATAAGCAGGGGAGTGGTTTTTGGCCATGTCCACTCCTCATCCACTTCCCTCTCCTACTACCAGCCGTATACATGGCTAGCCTCGTCCCGCAAATGGCTATTCCCACCTATGTTCAGATAGGGTTATAGACCTCCCTTTCTCATAATTTCTCCCGTATCTCATGATCTCTCCTCTGTCTCGATATCTCTCCCCTTTCTTGTTACCCCCTTAGCTCCTCAGTAGATTTTCTTCGCTGCGCGCACAGCCACACATTTAACAGTGTCACGTGACTTTGTGTTATGTGACCCCACTGTGTTCCTCCCTCTTTGAGCAAGCCCAAAATTGTTACCAAAGGTCTGACCAGCCTTTTGTATGCAGGCCTTTATTTGGGGTCAGTTAGAGGGAGATTTCTGATCTCCCCAACTGGCCCATAGCCATGAATGGAGAGTCTAGGGCTAAACTATGCTTTAGCGCCAGTCTCCCCTTTTGGGAATATGAAGTTGAGATTATATATATAATTTCCAGTCCATATTACCTGACAAGGCCAACCTGGTATTTACTCACTGGTCGAAAGTCAATTGAGTTTAAAACTCTAATCCACATAGAAGTAATTGTGGATTTAGCTGAACTGGAGAATAGTGACTAGACAAAAACATTTTAGGAGCCAGAATGCTTTACTTAGGATCCAGGAAGAGACCCATATGACACAAAAACTAACATATTCCAATCAGATTTTAGGAGCCATGGCTACCAGTCTCTGGGAATTTGTCCTGGCAATCTAGATAACTACCATTGCTTTCCCAAGGCCCGTGCACAGCCTAATTGGAGGCTGAAGATTACGCTAGAGACCATGTAACCCGATGTATAGAGCCACTGAATGGAAATTGTTTGTTAAACTCAACACTTTTGTCCATTGGATTGTGTGTACTCATGGGAAATTAACAGTTAAGTGTTTTCGTCATTCAGAGAAAATGACCGAGATTTGCACAAGGAAACAACATCTGTTTGATATTTGCTTTGGAATACTAACACTGTAGTTAATATATCTTTTTATATAGATGTTTTTGATTTTATGACTGTGCCTCTCCGTATTCCCCGTTACAATAGTTTACTGTTGAAAGTTAGTGCTTAAAAAAAATAAAAATAGAATTAAAAAAACAAGTCTACAGTTTGTAAAACACTTTCCGTGATTATGCTGTGAATAAGCGCCTGTTTCCATGTAATAAACGTTTGCCAGTGATTTCCTCCGACGGACAAAGAGCATGTCTGTTTGTAGAGGGGCCATTAAATATCGCATTTATGCTTTCCCCCTTCCCTGATTTAGAATGGTGCTCCCTGTTTGCCTAAGCTAACCTTCCACAGTGATAATATTGATGCAGAAGAGAACACTCAAGGGGGAATGTGTTTAAAGGCTTTTGGAATATCCCTGTTAAACAAAAGAAAAGGCTATTGATTGGGAGACTTTTTTTGGGGGGGTTCAATGTTCTAGTTGTATTCAGTAAGTAAGAAGTAAGTCCTTCTTTGGTAAGACAGACTCAACGAAGGTGCCGAAAATGTCCTTCAACCAAGCTTTTCTACGTAGGTTTATAGGTCAGCTGAATACCACATGGTTTGCTGATTGAACAGTATCGCATTTAAGACATGATCCGTGTGTTCTACCTTATTCCCCATGTAGTCAAACTCCAAGAGCCCAGGGGACTTCATATCCCTAAAGTACTACTGATGGCAGCTAATGTTGATTAGATTCACATCTGTCCAAAGTTGGCTGTTTTGTTTCTAAGTTCTACAGTTTCCTTCTGTATGTATTGAAAGGCAGTTTTAAAAAGTATTTCTCTTAAATATAAACCAGGCAAATAACTTGTGTTTCTTTGGAAACTACCCATAGAAACCTGTTTTTTTGCCATCTGGACAGCACAGTGTTTTGTCAGTTAATTGTTTCCTGCAGCCTTCTGTTACCCTATTAATGCGTGAAAGAGGGAGGAACGCTTGCGTACCATTGAGGAACTAAAGTTTTTATCTGAAGATATGTTTGACTTTTTATATGGCATGTGCTCTAGTAGCCTGGTTTCATGAAGGTATGTAATCCAATTATATAGTGTGACAGCCCTGGGACATGGTGGATATGCGATGACATGAGCATGTTGGTGCATGTAGAGATCCAACACAAGGGCATGAGATGGCAGGCAAGCGTATCCAAGATAGTACATGTAGCGTGTGCTCTGTCCCCTGAGATTTGGTTTACAAGGAGTTTGAGATTGGGGCACGACAGGTTTGGGGATATTCTTAATAGAGCAGTCATGCCCTTTTTACAGGCGTCAGTGAAACAGTCCCAGTGCTATCTGTAACATGGTTCTGGATGGGTCCATTGTGTCTGGGAGCTTTGGAGGAGAAGAAAATAACCTGAGTCCCCACCACACCATCCACTATTTTTTTCTTCCATGTGAAAGAAAAGCATCTCTGAACAGCAAGTGTAAATGTGGTCACTATACAGATTTTATTTTAGAAAGTAAGGGTATTTAGACATGTTTTTTCTTAGTGGCCGTGTGTGCCACTCTCATGGTCCTAGAAGTGCAAGGAAAACCTATTAAAAGGTTTCTTGTTAAAGAAACAAAACTGCAATGCGTCCCCCAGCTCCCAGACCAGGGGTTTTCATGTAAAAATGTCTTGCAGGAGATCCCTGATTGCTAGTGAAGCCGTGCGGCATTTGTTTTCTATAAGTGTTTCGAGGTAAAGGAGCCATCTGGTTACCCTATTCCAAATGTCCCTGTTTGCTCAAACTGCAGATGTGCGGTGACGGGAGACGGCGGGCCGGGTTTCTAACGCTTCCGATAAATAAAGACCATTTTTCCCATTGTTCTTGTCTAGGCTGATAAGGGGTTAGATGAAAACATGATGGTCGCCTTGGGTATTTCTGGAAGTAAACTTTGCGGTAACTCTTGTGGAATATCTCATGAATGATTTATAATCGTGCACATTGGTGTTCAAAATGAGCAGTCAATTCATGCGTGTTGGCAATTAGCATGTTCCATGGTCTCTGTCATTTCATTAGCAAACTGGCAATTCTTCTGCCCAAACGGAGACGGTAAAGAGTGCAAGTAGCCCCCAAACTATGAGTTAACTGTTAGTTGCATCCATGTTTCCTACCAAATAGTGAGGTGATATTGATTGAGTGTCGCCGATGTCTGCAGAGGTTGGATGGGGACGGTGAGAGTTGTGCAGAATGAATTTCATTCTATAATTAATTTTATAATATCATTTTTATAACACTTTTGATAAAATGTGTAAGTAAATGGAAATGTCACCTTCATAACTCTGTTTCTTTGTTAAAATTAAGCTTGTGTGTTTCCCCTTATGGAAACCGAGACTAGTAGCAGCCCGTGGCAGAGCATTGCCTTGGCAATTCTGAGAAAATAAGCTAGCTGCTCCTATGGAATCCAAATTTCTACATCTGTAAAATGCACTAAATTCCAATTTTTTCCCCCCATTACAACACTCTTCTGTCCTTTTAACCCAATAGTAATGTGCAGTGTATAACATACAGGACTTAACAAGACTTTTTATGTGACTTGTTGATAGCTATTCATGTAATCGAGTTCCGGGTTTAGAAAAAGACTTACATATTTTATTTGATTAGGGTTTCTAGTAGAGCGGTGCACGCCAAGCAAATTCGATTCAGATGATTTTGTCATTTTGTGTTTTTTTTTTTTTTTTTATTTGGTTTCCTGACTTTTTGGTAATTCAGGAGGTTATTTGTGTGCAATATTCTCTCTCTCTCCAAAAAGCAACAAAGAACTGATAACGAATACTCAAACGTTTTATCACTGATTTTCATTGGTAGTCCCACCTTGTTTTCTTAAACTAATGCAATTGCACGAATTAGGCAAAAACAAATGGTACGAATCTGAATGGCCAAGTCTAGTTTCTATATGTGTTATTCACCCCTTTAAAACACTGCAATACACTCTTACCCAGAAAACATTTTGTGCTCCAACAAAAGTGGGACATCAGGGGAGAAAGGAGGGATACACCGAATAAGCAAACCTTTATTTTGAGGAACAAATGTCCTTTAACACGGGTCCTACGAAGAATGTTCAGGTACATTAAAAAACAGCAAGCATTCGGTGTCTTGGAAGGAGCTGGAGCATAGATAAAGCGTTTTAAGGTAGATTTTAAATAACAGGGCCATATTTATTTGCATAGGCATTAAGGTCGTACCTATGACAAATTTAAATAATTGAAAAATGTATCTGTTCCCTTTTTATTTGAAAATACACATGATGGAAGGGCTAATTCCCAAGGTAGTGTAATAGTGAAAAAGATAAAGCGTAGAAGCCCAGGAGAAAAACTAGTTACGTTTTGAAGTCATAAATGATCCCAAAGGATATATCTTGATAACCGAGTAATCTGATAACGAGCCATTGTCCTAGCTGAAGTCCCATCTGTTACAACAGCCATGGCATCTCTATTTAGGGTCATCAACCCAACCATAGCAATCAATACCATAACACTTGACTTGTGCACAAAAACCGCTGTTAACGGAATTCTAGCATTTTCATTGAACGTCTTTACCGGTCTGATGTTTGATCTTCCTTACTTGTGTTTAAAAAGTAATATTAAGCCATGTCAGGGAATGGGTTAAGGGTGTTGCATGTGCAACATGTCCCGTTTATCAACTGAATTCAGTTCTTAATTATACACAAAAGGGGAGCTTAAAGGCTAAAATGATTAAATACAAATTATTATAATCATTGTTTTTAATAATATGTTATAAATCACAGAATTATAAAAAAATGAATAAGAAAGATGGAACATACTGACACCGTTTTTAGTATGGAGAGCACACCTTTTTAATTCTGTTTCATTTATTTTTTGATATTTATACTAATTTAATAAACATAGTGCATTTTTGCCAATGGTTTTTGTGCTCATGTCTACTCTTTTCATAAATAAAGAAGAGATAAGAGAAAACATGCATGTTAAATCGATCCAAGCATTGTTTTCTTCCAATAGTTACAATACAGTTAAATGCAAGACATTTCTATGACTTAAGCAGATAAAGGTCTTGCTTGGGATAAATACCGGTTTGGTTTCAGGCAAATGTGTTAAAAAACAAAACTATAGGCTTTTTATACAGTAAATGCAGAAACGAAAAAGGAAATCACAATGTCATAGAACGTTAGAAATGTGAGAAATGCTACGGATACGTAAGAGTTTAGAGAGTTCTAGGATCAGCAATGAACAAAGACAATACCACGCTGGACTAGAGAAGTTTAACCTTCTGTTTTCTTTTGATATTTTTAGTAAATTTTTATATATACTGCATTAATAAGTAGAGTTCAACTCTGTGTTTATTATTGGGTGGCTTTATCTCCAAACCTCTGAGCCCAGTCTTTGGGTCGAAGACCTCTCACCTTCTTACTTCCTTCCCATTTTATTTGGCCTTTTGGAATATGCTTTATATGTTCTTCTATACTCCTACTGCATATGTCCAAACACCGTATAATTCAGTGAGTATCTCCCTCATACTTAAGTAAGAACAATCGATATAGCCATATTGGTCCAAGAGGAGATGAAGTCTGTAGTCATAGTTGATTATTTTTATTGGGTCTCTTCTTCAGACGGAATCACCTTTTACTTGTGCTGTCTATTCCAATTTGAGCCTTATCTACCATCAAATGCCAGAACCTAGAGATGTTGCATCATTGCAAACTGTAGACTCCATGAAGACCTTAGCAGTAATCTTACTGGGTTACTTAATGTCTGTATCTTCCTGCTCTTAGTCATGAATTCCAAATGATAATATAATAACCGTGCCTTTGGGTTAATACATACACTGGAATATATGACTCTACGTATGCTAAAGGTAGTGTATACGTATGATTATCAAGAAGTTTTGGACGTAACCTAGAAATCGAGTATCCATTACACTATTATTTCATGAAAATAGGATTTTGAATTGCTTTTTAATTAGACTGACAATGAAAAGGTTGTTGTTGATAAAGCCAAGTAATAGCCACAATTTGTAATCAGCTTGTGTAGGTTCTTGTCCACCAGAGTGTTACAGATCTATGATACACACATTAATCTAGAGAGAAATACGATATGCAGATGGTATCAAACAAATACGGCCATTAACATATTTATTTTTAAGATAAAATCTCTTCAGCTCCTGGAAACATAGGTTCTATGAGTGCAATTGCTCGCGACCCATACCATGTTGCCGTACCCGGCAACTTGAGATGTTCCTGTTTAGGTGATAAAGTGTAATTCTACAAGCCAATTAAACCCCGATAACCCGTATTTTGTTGAAGTATTACTCGGTTCAGTAAAATATAGTTAAGTATAATGTAAGCTCAAGTCAAATTACGTTATATACCGGTATTACTTATATCCTGTTTACTCGTACAGCGTTGTGAAGATGATAAATAATATACATAGAACCAACAATACTGGGTTTAAGGCTTGTGAAAACAAGACACATTTCTTCTAATAGGGAATCTTTACAAGGTGTGACTTAATTGGCAGCTTAAGCAGCCAATCAGCTGCAAGAAATTTCAGATCATAGAGGAAGAAAAAATGATTTTGTAAAATGGCTGATAATTCCATAAGTGTTTTATTTTTTTTGTTTTAGAAGAATGCATATTGAAGTACTCACAGAGGGTTACTAAGAGTATTTTAATATGCAACTTCTGTAGTAGGGGTGTCCAGGGACACTAAACTGTCCTGTTTAACGCCAGTCTGCTAAAGGGTTGCCACATTTTGCTCAAAAAAATACTGTAGTTGTGGGATGGTGAGGGTGGAGCCACTCAATATTGCATAACCCTACGAGATAGGACACCTCGGTACAGGTACTCCCTGACAGTGGTACACTATGACTCTTGTTATTATATAGGAATGCAGACATTGAGGGTGGTACAGCAAAACTCCTATGATTATATAGTGATCCAGACTCGCAATGATACAGCATGTCATTGACGGTGATACAGCATAACTCCCATCTACCATCATCCTCATTTTTTTTTGCATTTGTAACTTTTTCACTCACATGCCCTTACTCTCTCACAATCTCACTCTTACTCATGCTTTTTCTCACAGTGATTCACTTTTGCTCAATCTTTCCCTCACTGTTATTCACAATTGCACTTTTATGTCTTAACCGTCTTTCCTTTCTCCCTGTTTTCTTTCTCATTCTCTTGCTCTAGCTCACTCTTTCTGTCACATACCACTTATATGACACCCAGCCATTACATATTACACTTCACTTCTATCACACCTCATACCCGGCCATCGCACATCTCCCATCACACCTCATGTCCATCACATACAAACTCCTCATTCTTACCTCCAGCCTATGCAAAAAGGGGTGAGCCAGACCAAAGGGAAAAGAAGGGGTGTGTCAAAACAGACTCTCAGGGAAGTGGCTGGCAGAATGAGAGAGGTGGTAGATAGCTAGATTGTTCCTTACTTGACAGCTGAAGAGGGGGTTCTGCCCTTTGAGGAAGCCTGCTCCAAACTCCCCCATTGCAAAAATTACGGTGTTTTACTTGTGTTGGCACTGATTACTGGCTCTGTCATCACCGGCCTGGTGGCAACCCTAGCCGGCTCCAATGCTGACTTGGCGAACATTGTGGGGGTAGTAATGAGGCATTATACCCCTAGTCTGTGTGACGGACAAGTCACATAATGGTGATCAGACAAATGGCATTAACCAAATGCTGTCACCCAGGCTAGCCTACCAGGGGTCTTGTATGCAGTTTCCACTTAGCGGGAATATTTCCCTCTTTCTGCCCCCCCCTTCTCCCCTGTTGAGGTATGGGTTTTATTAACATTGTTTTGTTTTTGCATTTTTTTTAAATAGCTTTATCCATAGTTTGCTAATCGTATTTTTTTGTTTGTTTTTGTAGAAAATTATTTAAACAGATTGATTAAAACTCCACCAGCAAGAAAAAAAAAAAAGAAAATTCAAAGAAAAGCGATACTTTGTTTTGGTAAGAGATTTTCTCCTGTATAGAAGTTGTTACTGTGGATGGTGTGTATTTGAATGTAAATTGGGCAGAACCTACTGGAATCAGGAAGGATCCCTCTCTCTAGTTCTGATGTGGATGAAATCCATGAGTGCCAGCGAAGCAGTTCTTCTCCTGGGGACTCCAGGCCAAAGCCAGAGAGTTCCTAGATACGATTAGTTAACCAACCATGGTAAACTTCTCCTGCAAGATGGGCTTAACTGGCCTGGTATAATGCATAGTTACAATTTTGAGATTACTTTCTGTACTTAGTAACATTTAAGTGCATAGGCTGAGTTATATGAACTCTTATTCTCTTATGTCTATTTACTCATAGCTTAAGGATCATGGGATTTATATTCCCTATCGTTCAGAACAAATTACATAGATTTATGTCATTTTAGCGTGACAGCTGGAAAAAAATAGAAAATTGAAGAGGTGGGTATGAGCGTTAACCAATGGGTGTGTGGCGGATTGCTTTGAAAATGGTTGCACACTTTACTTTGAGGCTGACAAACGTACCCTTATTATAATTAGGATTCTTTTGCAAAGCATTTGGCTGATGATCGTTGCAATTCCCCCTAAATGAGATTGTTTCCTGATTCTAGAAGCATTATGACATTATGTATACCAAAAATAGACTCTTCAAGTTCAAGATTGTGTGTTGGAATAAATAGCTGAAGGTTAAGATCGAATTATATGCTTTAACGCATCAAGAAGCATGAAAAGATTTTATATGTATGTAAGGGGAAGAAGTTGGGTTTAATCCTAAAATACACACGATGTGTCTATCGGGTTAACATTTTACTTTAACTAAAACAGAATGCCATGCTTTACTCGGAAAACCAGGTCATCTTCAAATGTCTCCTTAGACCTTGCGATCAGCCCCTATAAGCCTCGCTATGTGACGGGTTTCCCTGTAAAGAGTAGTTAGTGGTTAGGCAGAAGCATGACCCATTATGTGTCTTAATATATGGTTAACCTAGCACTGGTGTTTTTAAACATGCGGCTGTGAAATGTTTATATAAGTGACCCAAGGGACCAGTCCGGGCCCAGGCAAAAGTATTGTGTTACGCTTGCCATGTATCCTAGCTGGACATATATATGCATATAGCTGTCCTGGATATAAGACAAAGTCGAGGACTGATTATGGTCCGAGTCTCTACATCAGGAAAAATGGTGTTAAATTCTGTTTCGGTTTTTAATGACTGTGCAATAAGAAACGTAACAAGGTACGTGATACAGCATCACTCTCATGTCCTGTAAAGTAATTATAAATGTGTCTACGCACGAGCTACATACCAGGGACTTAGGAACTGCGTGATACAGTTTTTTTTGCTGTAAAACTTTGATTATTTCACACTCTGGTGCAATAAGTGGTTCAGTCCACAGTTTATGTACCACGTATACCTCCAGCCACCTCCAGCCATGTCGAGCAAGGGGCTGATCCTTAGTTCGTTGGTCTTAACGTGCATTGTATGCTAATTGAGTATTGTCTAAATTAATAAACCTATTCTCTTTTTGTGCAGTACACCTAGAAAGCCCAGGAGGCACGCTAATGGCCAGCAATAACACAGCCAGTATAGCCCAAGCCAGGAAGCTTGTAGAACAGCTGAAAATGGAAGCCAATATCGACAGAATAAAGGTAACTACTTGTTTGGAACGTCGTAGAGATAATTGGTAATAAAAAATATATTTAGTGACCTCGTTGTGGGGTTGTGACTTGGCTTCCTGTTGACCTTTCCTTAATCAAAACAAGTCTCCATGTCGTTTTAAGGAATGAATTAATTCCCTGCGTATGAAAGCTTCCACCCACGGCTTTATAAATAATGGAACTCCTAACATCAAACACTGAACTGCACGGAAAATGCAGATGTCTTGGGATAATTTAAAACCGTACAAATGGACGTATTGTCATTAGCCCGGTTACAGTCGGTGCCACGCAAAGCCCCCCGCTGCCATCATGTTGAGAGCTATAAATGTCATTACGTATCTGCTAAAAGCCCGAGCTTTGATTTTTAATCCTTTCCATACCAGGACGACTGGAAACTCAAAACACGCAGGACCATTAAATTCCTACGTGAAATCTCTGGAAGCTGCTCCGTGCTGTATCATACGGCGATGTGTATTGGAAGCTCAAAGAGAAGTGGGAGAAGTCTTGAGATATGTCCCAATACCAGTGCTAGGGCGTATAGGTCAGATCACAGACCCGCTATAGGGAGACCTTTTGTGTTTTCAACTCCCAAACTTCACTGCTGTGAACGACCAACACTGGCAAGAAGAGCTGAGCTGCCCCTGCATAATGGAAATGTCTGTGTTATAAGAGGCTGAAGAAATCTCACTGCTTTAACTATATATTATACAGGGTTGGCCAAGCGTTTCTTGCAGAAAGAGCTCACTTGAGTTGGCTCTTTATAATGTATAGTGATGTCAGGGAATGAAAACCACATCTTTCCAGTCAACCCTCCATTTAGCGCGTAGACCCCGCCATAGGAACATAGAGTACTGGAGATCATGTCCTATCCTGTTACTGCGTAATGCGTATTTGATGATCTCAACTAAAGAAAAGGAAAAGAAACTACCTTATAACATAAACTACCTTGAGTTGCCTTGTTAGAACGAATCATTCCCTGCAAGTCTTTGAAAACGAAATGGTGTGTTTCATTTTTTCATAAAAAAGCAAGCCATCTGTGGTTTGCATGAAAACTTGTTTTCAAAAACTAAAATTTTAGGCATATTTAAATTTTTATGTTATCACCACACAAACGGTTTCTTTAGCATCATGGGAGTCATGGTCCACTGCGTCTACAGTTTGCTCATTCTAGCTGCTGTCACTGGCTGGTACATCCACGCACACACATCCACATCCCCACACACATCCACATCCCCACACACACACACACACACATCCCCACACACACACACATCCCATTCCGGGTGTTGTCTTTACTTACATTTGGGTTCCTTTCTGAACCGGTGTGAGAGATAGACACAAACCACTATGCTTAGCAATTTTACGAAAGCCTAGATATTTTATTACAAAAACTAATTTTGTCTGAGTGCTGCTGATTCACATAGACATTCAGTTTTGTATCCTACTATGTTAAGCCAAGAAAATTCAGATGATGATGTTAACTTTGCCAAATGGTTTTAAATGTATGAAAACAAAGCTTCTATCTGCTGCAGTGGCAACAAAGCATTTTAACGTCATCAGTGCTTTCTGCTGGTCACATGACCGCAGGCTAAAATTAGGTAGCCGTAGTTCCTGTAATAAATATAAATGGGACACAAATTGACGTGATTATTCTAGGAAGAATATATTTTGGTTTCGCTTCAACATAGTAAACTATTTTTAGCACCAGATTTCACAAAGTGTGTAAATTTGAATCATACACAGCAGCCCCTCTGGCTTATGTTGTAAGCTTCCTTGAATTGCTGAATAAAGCATACCCCATACTTTTATAAATCATCGTAAAGCAAACGCATCTCTTGGAAGAGCTTTGTGATGTTTTTACCGTATCATTGGTATGTAAAGCATTTTGTAGCAGCCAAAAGCCCACTGTTTATGCCCAGCTTACAGATTTACTTTCGCTTAATATGGATAAAGGAAATAAGTTGAACGGATAAGTGTGATTAATATAATGTGCTTTCAGAGGCAAAGAAATAGTGGACTATAGGGTAGGTGACCCATCATGATTTATAATTTCTGCTACTTATTGGTGCCTCAGGAGCAGAGAGTAGGCTTTGTCACTCTTCACGCTTATCAGATGCTTCCTACTAATGTTATTGCACATCGAAACTATTTCACCAAAATGATTAAAGAATGTTTTATCCTTCATGACACCTCTTTGCTCACATGTAATGGGCGACCATTTAAGATGTTCTTTTCTTGTAGGTATCAAAAGCAGCTGCTGATTTGATGGCGTATTGTGAAGCCCATGCCAAGGAAGACCCTCTACTGACCCCAGTGCCTGCATCAGAAAATCCATTTAGAGAGAAGAAGTTTTTCTGTGCCATCCTGTAAAACCCCAAACGGCCTGCTGTGCGATCAGGCTCCCTGAACACTGATGTAGAATTTATAACATCCCGGACTCTACCAGTCTGCAGAATTACAGTAACAACAACAACAAAATTCAACCTAAACTTGGGAGCAGCAGTGTTGTGCATGTTTGAAGAAAACGGTCACTTGAAAAAGTTAAGAAGATTCTCCAAAATGAAAAATAAAGACTTCTAGTCTTTCCCAGCTGCGTAGAGAGAGAATGTGTAAACGTAAAAAGAAAAAAAAAAAAAAGCTCTGTGTCACTTTTCAGTTTAGAACCTGTTTTTCATAATCTTTATTTTATTTTTTGTAATTATTATTTTGAAGTTGGAGATAATACTTTTTGAAAAAGAGGTGTTTAAAAAAGAAGATGTGAATATTGTGTTGGATTTTTTTTTGGGGGGGCGGGTTGTTTTACATTAATTCTTTAATTTAAATTAAATCGTCATAGCCACAGGATACATTTGCAATGGTGTTTTTATATAAATATTTAGGTATTGTGAATTTTTGTGTTTAGGGTAGCACAATGATGGAATCCACAATGGGGACCTTCAGAATTCTTTAGAACGAAACTTTCACAGGGTGTATTAAAGGAGTTTAGCCAGCATTCTTACACTTTTTTGACTATGATATGGCTGTTCTGTGTTCTAGTCAAATGTTAAAACACTTTTGAACATTTTTTATGTATCTTTTGATCCTGCACAGGAAGAATAGTCTAGTGATGTAATTTTTATATCTATTTTTGTGACTATTTAAGAAAAAAAAAACATTCTGCATGGAGAGGCAGTTCAACCAATTTCTACATCCTGGAGCAAGATGCTATAGGCAGACTTTGCTAATACCTAAATGAAATTAAGATGAATGACCTTTTGAGTGCTAGGAGTAATTGTATGGGGTGTAGCAGTGACAGACCCCAGAGTCCCGAGAGAGGAAAGCTGATTAATAACTCTGATAAGCCCAAGTTATGGTGGTCTAGTAGAAGATCTGTGTAGACTAATACCTCTTCCCATGCCAGCTAAGAGTGGCTGTATGGTGTATATGGGTCACATCATCCCTAATTGTTGCTAGAGTAGAGCCGATTAATAAGCCTGTGAACCATGGCAAAGACCTGCTTCCAGTGAGAGGTCAGCCCAAGTGCTTCGACTTGTACAATGGTGTCAGGCACCTTACTGGCAGTGGACCCATATGTTTCCATGCGTTGGAGGCAACTGATCACCTGGCTCTACCATTGGATAGGAAGATGCAGTCCTGCTTACTCTGGACTAGAATTAAATTCAAGAAACCCTGGGGTTTAATACTATAGGCATTTATCACATACAACCCAAGAAATAATCAGTGTGGCTGAGATCAAGTCAAGTGGAGCTTGAAGAGAATTGCACAGGGGAGCTTGTTAAAGTTTCCATTTAACCTCACATCCATTTCTAAAGCTGGAAATTAATTTGTAGTTAAATGTGGTGTGTTGGAAACTTGCGCACCCATCCTTGCACTCAAAAGGTTACCCCACTTTCTGCCACAGAGTACCAAGCCATAGCCAAGCCTTTCTCCACTGCCTGACCTACGTGCCGGCCAATTCATCGCGGGGCTCTCCATGGTACAGACTCTACTTTAATCCAGATACACATTGGCCAATAATAGTTGTTTTTTTTGTCATCATCCACTAATGTATCTTTTACGATAAAGTATATTTTTTTCCAAATTTCTAGTAGCCCTTTATATCACTGCTAATACGTAACACAATTTATTGGGAAACCTGCGTTCTGTTTCTGCTGGCTAGAGCATGTTTTGGGTACATCATGTAATAAAAAAAATATGACACATTTCTGGCCTTTCTTAAATGCTTCTGACAAGTGGTGTTTGTGCTTAATTGGAATATATTTTTTGTAAAATGTTCAGTGTGTGCGCGTGCATAACGATTAGTCTTTATATCGTTTTCATCCAAAATGTATATTCTAGAGCAAACGTACATAAACCTACCCCTGTTCTCTTGGGTATGACGTTAGGATTGTTTGCCATACTGCTTAGGTTTGGGACGTTGTTTACTGTAGATATTCCTATAATTACATATCCTATATTCCTATAATTACATTAAGTCATAATGTTTTATTTCCATTTGTATGAACAGTGACTGTTAATTTTCCTTTTTATCCATTATTTGAGTGCTTGATCTTCTGTAATTTTCTGTTGAAAACCATTGGTACACAATACTTCCAGGGTAATACATGGTTAAGGAGTATTTAAACCTGAATCAGTGAGATTGGCTATAGAACAGAATATACTACAGCCAAGCATTCCATGGGTCATTGAGAAGTTACTCACTTGGTTTTCACAGACCAAACAGAAGGGTCCTCATTTTTTCTTGGAGCTGAGATTTTTGAAACCTACCTCTTCTACCACCTCTTACACAACGTATTCCATTTATAGTGACCAAACTCAATCCTGTGAAACAAGCCTGTTCGACCCAATCTTGGGTGCAAGGTTCCCCGGAGATGAAGCCACCAGCTCCTTGCCCTGTCTCCAGACTATGTAAAGATGCACATCATCCTCACAAAGATAACGATAACTGGGTTCAATCTAGCAATTGTTTTATATATATATATATATATATATATATATATATATAGTTCCATCCAATACAGCCTCCTGCGTGTGTAAATGTATAACATCTACAGCTTTTAAAACTGAAGTTATCATTGTATATACATTGTAGCTTTCCGGCTACTGAAATAATACCCAAAAAGTTTAATATTAAATGTCAATCATAAATGGAAACTTTTGAGATTTGCTCCCCAAGAAGCTTCTCCTTCCCACTCCATATAAGACAGAGCTGCACAACTCCAACGCTCAGGGCTGCAAACAGGCCAAGAATTGTGTAGCCTTGCCTGAAGACAGGTAGTCTTCATTGGAGCTGTGCCCCTGGTAAAGCTATTCATAGAGGATGGGGCCAGGCCAGAAAAAAAGCTGATTGCACTGAATGAGCATGGCTTTCTATGCATGAGCAATAGGCAGCAGAACTGAACAGGGCATACTGAAGCTAAACACACGCACACCACACCTGGAGATCCAAAGCTACCCCGACACCTGGCAGGTACGGGCATAATAGTTGTATGGCGAATGTATCTGCAAGCATTTGCCCTTTGATGATATGTAAGTATCTGCTGAATGGCTCCTTACAAAATATTTGGTCCCACTGGTGTTCTTAAATATAGGTAACCAATCAATGCCTGCAGCAGATTAAGCACTGAGGATTGGAGGTGATCCAACTACCCTGTCCAGTGGTCCCAGTACCCAGTATGTGGCATCGAGCTTCACTGTCCTAAGTAACCAAAGCAAAGTGGAACTGTCCGAGAAAGCGGGGATCTCAAACATGTTCTCCGATGCCTTCCATATTTGCAAGCAGATATTACGCTGGTGGTTTGAAGGCAAAGGCTTGTTAACAGCATAGTAATGGGTGAACCCCCTATGTGATGTCTATTCCTTCTACAGCCTCCTGCGTGGCCATCTAAATTCTTCCTTGTTGTATAAATTAGAAGTGGGGCAGCCCATGTTTCCCAAGTCAGCTGTGGGTTCCAGTGTTAAGTCAATCATCAAATAATTCCTCTCTCTAAAAGCACTTTGGTGTTTCAAACGTGTAAATAGACTGGGCTTTTTCTTCTCTTCAAACATGTCTTCTATAAATAACTAAGCAGGGACTGATTACCTGACGCACTAATGAGTGTTTGACTGATTCATTAATCAGAAGACCTTTCGCAGCTCGATTCTTTCAGGAAAAATGACATTTGAATTTTAGGAATGAATCATACCATAAAGATAAGGCAGCATTCTGAAATATTTGTTAATTTGAAATGTTCATTCAGCTATTCAACAAATCTCATCTTTTGGGTAGAGAAGGTAAAGTATTTTTCTTTAATACCTTATCAACCAAAGTTCTCGTTGACTCTCTTTTATAATACAACTGATGTAGATTAGCATACCTTCCAATAGCCCTGATTTGTGGGTACAGTCTCGGGTAATGGCCCCATAGTGGGGATCATGGATTGGTTGGGGAGATTATATAAAAGAAGATTTTATCACTGCAGTGTTACAAAGTTTATATGCCTTGTTACTAGTGGTGTATTTAGGTTTTGTGCCACTCCCCCCCCCCCCCGGCCTGACTAAATCCACATGCCCCTAATCATGGCATGGTATAGGAACGTCCTAAAGGGCATCCATTCATCTCTTTTCATGGATGTACCTGTCCATCTATAGGGACATTACAGGGTTAAATTCCCATGGGGGAGGCATTTAGCTATCCTGAATCTAAGCTGAGACCAAGGACTGATTAAAGTCTTAGTCCGTCAAGAAAAACAAAGAGACTATATAGGCCGAATGGTTCTTATCTGCCATTAAATTCTCTTTTTCTAGACATGGAAACGATACTGGAAACAACTCCAGGTGTAAACCTTTTAAGGCATAATCTCCGTATTAATGGAGTTCATTTTGCTAACATTCATTTCTTATGATTTATTACAAACATTTGTCTTTGTAATTCTGAAAAGACAATTCCAAAATAATGCCCCAGCGGGGACAAGGGTAAGTTACAACTAAAAGCAACCAATCCCGTTCCCGGGATCAAAAATACCCTTATTATTACCCCGCCCTAAAGCATCACTTTTATTAACGTGTTTGTTAAAAGGTATAACCAAAAAAGATGTTTAAAAACACCAGTGTCACCAGTCCTACCGTAAAAGGTATACGTCACTGTGACATGAGGGCATATGCCCACAGTCGTATAACACTGATAGTATCACATCATATATACTGTTGATGGCTGCAGTCCTAACAACAAGAATAATTGACTTATGACCAGTGACACGGGCTTATTAAAAATAATATCCCCCCCTGACATGTTTCACACCTCAGAGGAGGTCTGGGCTAATGGCTTCCAAAATGAAGACTGTTTGGCCTTATATCTCCTTTGTTAATGACATCACGGATTAGGGGAGGGAACAATCATATCCAATGGTTACCGATATATTAGATGTGTTGCCAAACCCAGCCAATTGCTTTAAAGGTAACTAAGCATGACATCACCTACATAGTCCAATAGAATTCCATGCTCATGATGGGCAGCGGTTCTCTCCAATTCCCAAAGGTGAACGATCAAAGAAATTGACTGACAGTTATTCTCACCAATCATTGATGTTCCTTGCCGCTCAGAACCACTCCTATTACTGGATCTCCTACCCGTTGTAATTCTTATTACTCACATTACACCCAGTTCACCAATATAAATTGCTGGGCAGCACAGTGGCTTACACTGTTGTCCTGCAGCACTGGGGGTCCAGGGTTCAAATCCCACCAAGATTTATCAAGGCACCATATATAAAAATGCCAGTGCAAATTCACATAATTTTAGCATATTCGCCATACACAGTTATACGCATCACAATTGAATATTTCCCTTCCCAAATATCCCTATCACAATATAAGTCTCCATAATATAGTCATACCTCCCTATAAAGTAAGTAAATCATTATCAAATAATCAATATTACAAATCAAAGCGAGTCCTATTATTTTGAATCTACAAATAGGCTGAGAAGGAAAAACCTTCATTTAAGCCTAAAGGACTAAAGAATACCAGATGCTACAGTCACAAGCTAGAAGTAAACAGGAAGTTACAGAATGTTTTGTATTTTAGCATAGCGCCCTCTGCTGGTGTACAGAGACTGCATTCACCCCAAACAGAGATACCCCTGATCTGCATGCCATCATTACCAAGCCTTGCCTCAGCCTCTCCTCTAACAACACCCCTAAAACAAAAGTGCCCCTCTTTAACCATTTCAAGTGTTACCCCAGACAGAAAGCATCACTCTTGGCCACACAGATCACACTCTACGGCACACCGCGCTCCTAGCCATGAAGATCACTCTGAACCACACAGAAAATACTCTCAAGCATAGACACTCTTTTCAGCTGCACAGATCACATGCAGCCACAAACACCATTCTCAGCCACACGTTACGCTAAAAATATTTAAAAAGCAGTGGTGTAATACAATGTTTATTACATAAATATCATACAATTACATGCATACTGTATATAAACTTTGGTATGCCGAATAATGCATGGTACATATTTACATATTATCCATATCCTTATTGTACATCACTGCAGAACCTAATTGCGATATATATATATATATGTATATATATATAACACGATCAGAAATATGCCTGATAGGCTGAGTTTAAATGTCATGTTTATGACTTTATAAATAGGAATGTAAATAAGATGCATAAAGATCTTCTTCAGTTATAAAAATGTTCTAAAGCCCTGCCAGCTGGCTGCTTTATCTACCGCAGAAAATGTGTTCCGAGAACAGGACAGTTGCCAGTTATGTATCAAACAAGGTGGGGTGGAGCATGAGCCTGTAGTATGTGGAATGTACGCGGGCCTCGTTACTTATTTTATATACGTTTTATTACCGGCTTTGAGTTAATTCACCTTCAATTGAGGTGGCAGCGGCCGTTTTAATACCATAAAATAATTGTGGAACCCGTTTACAGCATCTTCCAAACGTCCGCCCAAAACTAACATGGCGCTTCGTACTCAGCAGCCGTCACTATTTCAGGTCACACCCTCAGTCTGTGATTGGCTGAACATTTGGCCAATAGTTTGCGGTCTGGGTCTGGATTATTTCTACGGCTGCGTAGTGACAGCTCTCCGGGAACCGTCTCCCAGCTGTTCGGACCTGTTACCGGGGGCAGCGGCAGCATGTTCCGTAGGAAACTGCAGGCCTTGGATTACCACAACCCTAGCGGCTTTAACTGCAAAGGTGAGGTGCGAATGGGGCCTCCAGTTCCTGGTGTCTGCCTCACAGTCCGTGCTAACGTGTTACCCCGAGTACCCAGAGTGCTGTGCGCGGCTCCCGTTGTGAATGACTGCATGTGTCATGTGGCCTTCAGTGCGAATCATTGGCGAGCCTGTAACTACATGTTATATACAAATAATGTATCTTTTAATATAGCAATTTTATTGGCTTCATTGTTATTTAAATAGTAACCGGGTATATGCAAACTATTCTCTATATAATCACTGTACAGCACTACAGCATATGTTGGCTTTAATATATTAACACATTCTAAAGCAGTGCTTACTCCCTTCTCACTTGTGGTAAAGAACCTTTAGTCATTATTATAATTGCTTTATATAGTGCCGTCATATTCTGTAGCGCTGTACAGTGGTGCAGTTGCATATAAACACTGAAACATAGGATTGGATACATTAAATAACAATGTTTCATGGTGTAGTAGAATACAATAACATCTGGCCATTCATATAGCACAAAGTGATAAAATCGGGCTGGGTTTAGTGTCCTGATCCATATGTGTATATATATGTTCTACTGACTTCAGAATGTAGCATTGTTTTTGTATTAACTGTTTAAACCCTTTCTTTTGCAGATGAAACAGAGTTTCGAAACTTCATTGTCTGGTTAGAAGATCAAAAAATCAGACATTACAAAATTGAAGACAGAGGAAATTTAAGAAATATACATAGCAGTGAATGGCCTGCCCAGTATGAACAGGTATATTCTGTACTTTATACAGAATAGATTAAAGTGACCGAACAATAAAACAAATGAATCTCTTACATCTGCCCATAACAGTATATAGTGCTGTCCGTACCACGTGTAAACGTGAACAGAACTATATCGAGGTGAATGTGATCGTTCCTGTGTGCGACTTGTAGGTTCCTCGTTTATTGTGAGGGTAGTAGAGTAGTAGAAAAGCCTCCCGGTATAGGAAGAGGCTGTTACAGGAAGGGAATTTAAACGCGCATAGGATAGGCATATGTCTATCCTGAATCTAAGACAAGACCAAGGTTTTAAATTCGGAGAAATGGGCAGACTAGATGGCCGTTAAATTCTGTTTCTATGTTTTCAGTATTTGAAGGACGTCAGTTGTCCTTTCAAAGCAGAGGAACGCCAGGAATCGATCGACTGGCTTTTGGGTCTGGCCGTGCGTCTGGAGTACGGAGACAATGGTATGTTGGGTTTTAGAGACATTTCAGAGCTGTCTGCTACGTAACGATGTTCATAATCTCACTTTTATCAGTCTCAATGATTAATTTTTTTTTCTTTATTAACTATGGCCACATGTTTTAAAACGTATTGCAACCTAAGAAAACTACCGTATTTGCTCGATTTATAAGACAATTTTTTCGGAGCAAATGCCCTGAAAAATACCCCTCGTTTTATAATCAGACCTCAACTAGCAGTCTGACTAAGATCAGACCCTGCCAGCACTTTCCATGGGGGGAGTGCCGGCACGGGAGGTTGTCTAAGCGCATCACGCAGACGTTCACCGACTGCGGCGATGCGCGCTTAAACAACCTCCGCTGCTGGCACGTCTGCACGATGTGCTTTAACAATCTCCCTTGCTGGGAATTCCCACGAGGGGAGTCCCGGCAAGGGAGATCGTTAAAGCACATTGTGCAGATGCGCCGGCAGCGGAGGTTGTTTACGCGCATCACCGCAGCCGGTGAACGTTCACATGATGCATTTTACCTCTGCCCCCAAGACTTACCAGAGCAGACTCCCTGGTGTCTTGCGGGGCCGGCGGGGGACATCTACACAATATGCATATACAACTTCCGGTGCCGGCACTTCCTCTGAGGAGGGGAGGACAGAGTGGCAGCATATCTCGAGGGGGGGGACAGGACAGAGTGGCAGCATATCTCGAGGGGGGGGGGGACAGAGTGGCAGCATATCTATTACAAAACCTTTTCTTTAAAAAAGCACCAAACTTTTAGGGTGCGGCCTATATCCGAGCCAATACGGTAAAAGGAAATAAAAACAAAAAATATTTTCTCAATCATAGTTTTTATTAAATATGAAAAAATAGTTTACATGAATTAACATTTTACTAGTAAAACTTAGTCTTATATTCAGGCTTTTTCTTTTTTTTCCTCAATTATTGTTCAGATTTTGGGGGGTCGTCTTATAACCGAGCAAATACAGTATTATAAATCTAAAGAATTATCGATTTAAATAAAATATTTGGAATTTTGGGTGTAAGACACTTGTGTAAACGGTTTGCTTTATTTCTGTTTATATGCAGCTGCTAAGTATCAGAATGCAAAGCCACTCAACACAGACATTTCAAAGGCGTCTGAACCACTAATAAATTTGGATGGTAAGATCTTCAAATCGATATTTTATCTATTACTCTGCAGAAAGTAATCCATCTTGAGTAGTATCTTGAATCACTTGTAGCTATAAGTATTGCTCAGACCTTTAGTGTAGCCATCTGTCTCACATGCTGTGAATTATTTTCCGTAAGAATCTGGAAGTGTTGTTATCCACACCTGCTGTATATATCTGTCCAATGTTATGCTGTATAGCTACCAGTAGGTGGCATCGTAGTCCATTATGTAGAGCATCCTTTTCCCAAAGCTTACGCTTTTAAAGTTTAATAAAATAAACACGTGTAAAAACCTACCTTCTCGTGAACTGTTTTTTTTTTTTTTGTTTTTTTTTTTCTCTTTTGTATCCCCATTATCTATATACTGTCGTAAATTTGGTTCAGACCTTCGTAAGGTTGGGATGGGTAGCATGAATAGGACTTTTAGGACTGTAGTTTGAGATAATGCTAGTTGTGACACCTTTACCGATAAACCAAAATGTTACAAAGCACAAGCATTAGGTTTTACTACTAAATTGTTATGCTAAAATCTGTGATACAGATGTGACATACTGAATATGTTGCATAATATAAACATTCCTTGTTGCATGCAGTATGGTCCTTTTTGGTGCCATTTGAAACATACAATCAGATTCACATCTGCACCGAAGGGACCATAATCACACCTACATTCCTAGAACTTTCCTTTTTATAAGCTTTGACTAAGTATGTGAATCTCTTATCAGTCAGAAACCTTCCTGTGTATATAACTTTCTAAGTTTCTCTCTCTCGTTGTTTTTGCTAGTGACCAATCCAGACTTTAAGGCTGGGGTAATGGCTTTGGCAAATATTCTGCAGATACAGAGACATGATGACTACCTTGTGATGCTAAGAGTAAGCCTTCTCTATTTCATTCACACTGTTCATGGGCAATCATCTGTATGTGTAAAGGAGAGAGGGGGTACCAATGTATTGCTCCCTTTGATCAGTACATCTCAGCATGCATTAAGGTGTTACAAAAAATAATTTGGATTGAAGAAGTTTGTCATAAGATATATAGAATGCAAAATAGAAATAAAGTTTAAAAAAAAAAAAATAATTCTCTTAGTTGGCTGTTTTGATATTAGATAAAAAATATCTAAAAACTGTGTTGAATTAAAATAAAATGTGTGACGAGTTCCTCAATCCCTTCAGTTGTGCATCTTTATCTATAAAAATTATATACAGCAATAATGAAGTAATTGTGCGCTTAAATTGTAGGCTATTCGGATCTTGGTGCAGGAACGTTTGTCTTCGGAAGCTATAGCCAGATCCAACAGCTCTAAAGAGGTACGTTTTGTGTAAACTTGTCCACCTTTAACCCCTCCAATCCCAGGGGATCCCCTGCAGGGGATATCCTGTCCACCAATGAACTTCCGGGTTATGTCAGCAGTGACGCAACCTGGATGGGAATGCCCGATCAGTTTAAAATGTAACCGCTTTCATGCAGCGGCAGGGATGTACGTACAGCAAGAAGGGCAGGACGTACCAGTACGTCCATAGGGGATTCTTGGGATGCGTTTTTTGGACGCACCAGTATGTCCATAGGGGATTGAAGGGGTTAAATGCTCCTGTACTCTTGTTTTCTGCATATTTCAGATTAATTTGAAGAATTTAGGTGCCAGACACGCACATTCTGGGAGCCAAGATATGTCCCTTAACTCTTTAAGGAGCAGGTCTTCTTTACACTACAAGACCAAAGCGGTTTATTTTTTTTTTATTTTTTTTATTTCATGTCTTTCTTTAATCTGTGTGTGTGTGTGTGTATGTATGTATGTATATATATATATATATATATATATATATATATATATATATATATATATAGTTTTTGGGGACAAATAGTGTATTTTTTAAATGTATATAATATTTGTTGTGATTGAAAGAAATTGGATGTAAAAAATACATTGTTTTACAGGTATATAAATTGTACACCATATAAATGGGGGAGGGGATGTCAACAATATATAAATCCTATACAATTCTCATTCATTTTAAGGGTTTTTTGTCTTTTTTTTTTTTCAAAACTTTTTTTTTTGTGTGTTGGATTATAAAACCAGGGTTTAAACAATATTGAGGATTTCCTCTTGTTGTGTAATTCTGTAAAGCCTCACTACAGTATGGCCCCATTGCTAAAAAGAAAAACTTTCAAAAGTTAAATGTTGATGGGGCTAATCCCAACAATTTTTTTGCCGTTGAAACAGAAAGCACCTTAAGGGCCATGTTGATTAGAAAGTGACAAAATATTACTACTTTAGGTTACCGTATTTGCTCGAAAAACACCCTTCGTCTTATAATCGGGGTCGTCTCATAATCAGACCTCAACTAGGTCTGACTATGAGACTAAGATCCAGATCCCTCGCAGCGATGCAGGGGACCTGGATCCTCCTGTCACCCCCCCCCCCCACCACCACCACCACTTACCGGTACTTCTGAGTCCCCGGTGCGTAGTCCGGGCAGCATGTAGAGCTCTACACGATTCGCCTCAGTATAAAGCGAGGTGTTACAGCATAACTGCTATCATTATATACTGAGGCAAACATGACGGTGGTGCAGCATAACTGCTATCATATAGTGAGGCAAACACTGACAGTGGTACAGCATAACTGCTAACATTATATAGTGAGGCACGCACTGACAGTGGTACAGCAGAACATCTATCACTATATACAGAGGCACACGTTTACCGTGGTACAACATAACACCTATCGCTATACATTGAGCCAGACATTGACAAAATTCTGGACCAGAAAACTTAGCATACACTTGACTGAAACCGAAAATGACCCCCCCACACACACACCTTGAAAGAAAAAAAAAAAAAAACGCTTATTAAAAGTAACACACCAAAATTAGACAAAAAAAATCAATAACAATATAATATATATAGTTAGTGTTTATTTATTTTTTTTGTTTTTTTTTTTGTCTAATTTTGGTGTTACTTTTAATAAAGGTGTGGTTAACATGCCAAAATTGAACAAAAAAATATATAACAGCAATCTCACTCCTATCATGCTCAGGCAACCAGTACATGCTGGAACCTGAGCATGATAGGAATATGATTACAGCCTCCCTATGCCATGCTATCCCCCCCACTTACACATCCATGCTATCACACACACTCATTCACAAACATTCAGCATAAACTACAGCATAACAGCCATCACTCTCTCACACATTCACTCTCACAGAATGTTTTCCTACCTTTTCTCTGTCACTGTCACTTTTCCTCCTCTTCGTTCTTCCTCTTCTGTGTCCTCTCCTTCCAGTGCAGTGGAGGCGGTGGGCATGGCTTCAGTGCCGTGCACCGGGATATGACGTCAAATCCCGACGCACAGCATCAGTTGCCGCGCGCATCGCAAGGGAGCAGGATCGGAGGTCTGCATTAACAGACCTCCCGCTCCCTTGATTCTTTTTTAAAGACAGTTAGAGGGAGATCCTTGATCTCCCCAACCGAGCTTGCTCCTCTAGCGGCGGACATTACCGTCCGTCTCTGGAGGGGTGCCGTGCGCACAACCAGTAGCAGACCGCCCCCCCCCCTTCGGTATGCTACTGGTTGTGCGCACAATTTTTGTTTGTGTGCGCTCCCTCTGAAAGCCATCTGCGCACACACAAGCGCACAGCTTTGAGGGAACACTGCTTTTAACCCCCTAAATGCCTGAGTGGCATATAGGGGCATAAGGCAATTCTGGAGGCAGAGTGGCACATAGGGGTCAAAAGGCATATCATGGGGCACAGTGGCATATAGGGGGTATAAGGCATTTCTGGGCCAGAGTGGCAAGCCAGGGGGCAGTTGTGCATTACTGGGGGGCGTCTTATAATCAGGGTCGTCCTTATAATCGTTCAAATACGGTATTTTTTGTTGCAGCAACCGCAACAGTTGGCAATTAAATCCCATAGATTTGGGTATTTTCTTTGAAAGCTGCGCCCGCCACTCTGCAAAGGTCGATTCGAATTGGCCAACGTGCCGGTTTATCTTGACCAATAAACAGAACATTCGGAACCATGTTTCCACTTATGTGATAGACCGTATTACCAATTAAAGCAACATGATTTTAGTTGATGTGTCTTAATGTTTAGTTAATGAAAATGTTCTGCTTTCCTTTCAAGGGTCTGCCTGTGGCACTCGATAAACATATCCTTGGCTTTGACACAGGAGGTAAGATTCTGCTTTGCTATGTTCTGTTCTAGTACCTTAATATGCATTCTTTACCTGTGAAGAATAAAAACCCTTATACACTAGTTCTAGAGTGGCATTCTAATACCCCGTCTATGCTTTAATCCGCCAAATGCAAGAAATGCGTGGGGGGGGGTGCTGGCAGGCAAGGGGCAAACACCGTTCCTGGAAGTTGGTGGGCATGGCAAACCCGTTCAAATGCAAAGAACCGATTTGAAAGCAAACAAATTTATATACATTTGCATATGCTGGCTGGAGTGTCCCATTTTAATTGTTTTATATGGTGTCATCATATTCTACAGCGCTAGAATGGGTTTAGTTTGGTTTTTACGTTTTTTTTATTGTTTTTATCATGCTTTCCAAAAGGCATTGGGTTATAAAATAAGTTAGTAAAAAAAAATAATAGTGACGTTAATGTGTTTAACAGAGGTTACCAATCTCATTATAAATATGGTTGTTTTGTTAATCACTAGACAATTTGTCAAAGAAATCATGTGGCAAAGTTTCTTTTTTTTTTGAGAAAGCAGCTTGTGTTTTATAAGCTGCTTCCTCCTGTATGATTTTCTCTGATTCAGTCACTCGGTTCCTGCTGAGAATAACTCGCGTTTCGGATATATCAGTGGAAATAGACCTTAACTAGTCCTAGTCTTCCAACCTCTGGAGCATGGTGTATCCGAGAACATACACGGGTTTATGTTCAAAGAAAAAATGTTTTTATTACTATTAACCAAATACCAAAAGTATTTTTTTTTGTTTGTTTTTTTATAAAAAAATCTCCTGCAGGCTTGGGATGCTGTAATTCTGTCTATTCTGTCTTATCAGATGCCGTTTTAAATGATGCAGCCAGGATACTGAGATTACTGCACATCGAAGAGCTACGGGCATTGCAGACAAAGATTAATGAAGCCATCGTAGCTGTGCAGGCAATAATTGCTGATCCAAAAACCGACCACAGACTGGGAAAAGTTGGTAGATGAAAGCCCCCAACTGCTTCGAATCTGGTAATGTGAGACAACCTCTGTCGCCTCAGCTGCGGCTGGCTACACATCTCAGTGTCCACATGCCAGCCGGCGGCTCTGCTTTGAGCGAGAAGTTGTCAAAACAATCACTGGGTGAATAGACCTATTTTTTTTTTTTTCTTACGTAGTTTGCGTATTGTAAAATAAAACTACTTAACCTGATTTGCCAGGGCCACCTTCCAAGCCGGTTTCTTTTATTTGGGCGATTTGCGTACGTTTAATTCTTAGACTTGGATATTTTGGAAGTGGAATACAAACTATTCTGTTAAATGTTTGCACTTAAAGGGATGGATAGGTTTGCATACATTGATCACGTTGGAGAAGACTGCCAATGGAGGAATGTGGAGAAACGCTTTTTTTTATTTTATTTATTTCGATATGTGGAAAAATATTGTGGATAACGCTGATTAATGAACATTTCCATAAAGTAGTCTAATTCTGTGTTTCACATAATTGAAATTATATTGCGCAATTCTGCTCTGAGACACAGATTTTTCTGTATCTCTAAAACAATTGCTATTATCGATAAACACGAGCCAGAGCTAGTTTTAATTAACTTGGTTGTGATAACAGCTGTGATGGTGATTCTGTGAGAGCATGCGTTTTTTTTGTGAAAGAACAGCAAATGCGATGCATGTTCTCCGTTCGCTGCGCGGGAGTTAAGGTTCTTAGTGTGTACGTGTGCTGGGAAGTTTGCATACATAGTGTATATACAAAGTGTCATGCTTACCTGCAGTGGACTTTTGTCATCCATGTGTTGCCCATTTTAAACACTTAATAGGTATGTGGTAACAAAGGCTCGTCCAAGGGGCAAGGCAGGTGCCCCAAATGCATGGCACCCAGGTGCCTGTTTCCGTGAGGTAAGAGGGAGGGCGGTATAGTAGTGTGTACTGTGTGGATGATGGGAGAGGGACTGTGGGGTAGTGCGTGAGCGTATGATGTTACTGTATAGTGTTAGTATGGGTTGTTGTGTCGGCATGCGTTAGAATGAGTGTGTGATACTATTACTATATGGTACCATTGGATGGGTTGGAATGTCCGAGGTTAGCCTAGGGTTGGGGATACCTGGAAGAGGAGGAGTAGGAGAAAGTACGTATGTGTAAGTGTTCAATGTAAAAGCTAGTTTGCCAAAGAAATATTGTACCGATGAGACTAGGATTGTCTCCAACAGTCTTGATTTGTTTAATTGTAGGGGATGCTGTTTGTAGGGCAAGGAAGACATATATATATATATATATACACACACACGCTTATTTATTGAATTACTGGAGTAGAGTCATGTCACTGGGGTATTTTACGTGATTTATTTGAAAATCTTGCATTTTTGGTACAAATAAGGGCAGGGCAATATACACTTAACTGTTTAACAGTAGACACGGCTTGATTTTCTATAAACGTGAAAAAAACTACATACTTTGGGTACAAAAAGGGTATAAAATCCTTTAAAATAAAGTTAAAAAAGTAAACTGTTACAAATAAAAATTAACCACTTTAGTGCTGGAGGGTCCCACACGGCATTCTCTGTGACCATTCATTAAACCTCCTATCTTTGATGCCACATTGATAATACTCTATCCTACTTATTCATTTTTACAGGTAAAACACTTTAAAAACAGAAAATACAGTAGTAAAAAATTGAGGTAAAAAAAGCTTTACAAATGATATCGGTTTTGGTTTTTCTCCCTCTGTTTCTCTCCACTTGGTGTCTTATCTTTTGCAGCTTTTTAATAGATCTAGAGGCACTGAGAGATACTGTTTTCTTATAGGACTTTTTGTTCTTTATATTATCTTTTTTCTTGTGTTTATTTTCTCCCTAAAATGCACAAGTTAAAAAGTTAGATAGAAGTCAAGTTTAATAAAGACTGATTACTACAGAGTGTTGCTGGAGAGGGCAGTCTTCCTCATTCTATATTAGCAGATAGTATATGCTGTTGTGAATAGATCTTCCAGCTTTGTGTATCACACACTTAAGCAGGATATCAAGGATCAATAGACAATATAACAAATATTTCTTGGTAGGGGGCATTTTCATTACAGTGAAATGTACGAATATGTATTGCATGAGTTGGGGCTTCTATTTGTT
The DNA here is from genome assembly GCF_027358695.1 of Spea bombifrons. Lineage (NCBI taxonomy): Eukaryota > Metazoa > Chordata > Amphibia > Anura > Pelobatidae > Spea > Spea bombifrons. Next base: position 41,687,858 of record NC_071095.1, on the reverse strand, counting down.
TTACCCACCTGAAGGACAGTAAGGGTACACGGCCGTTATTCCATAAAGATGTGACCTCTGCTCAGGCAGATACTCATCTGTTACCTGTCCGCTCTCTCGGTTTACAGATATCACTCCATCCCTGCCCATAGATAATGGGGTATTGGTTAGAAAGTAATTCAAAAGAAATACGAAGTTAACCTAAACACAATCCTTAACCAAAAAAAATCCTTAATACCCCAAAGTGATGCTCTCACCTTCGCCAGTCTGTATGGTAGAAATGATTTGCATACGCGACGACACTGAATGGGTAATTGAGATTATTCTGTATGACTCGTCTCCCGGTTCCGTTCGATAAGATGCATTCTAACTTCTTGGTTCCTTTTAATCATATGGAAAATAAACAAGTTCACAGATATTCCTAAACTAAGAAAAGGATGACAACCTTAGCTAAAAGCCATTACAGGAGTGTATTATTTATCCTAAGGTTTGTTACAGTAGGAAATATTCACTTCCTATACCAATTTTAATTAGAAGGCCTAACTCAATGCATTTTACAGTCTTACTGGGTCTATATAGAAGATGTCACATAAGCTTTCTAGCCCATAGAAGTCTCTTCCATCTGAGGAATACTGAGGGGTTGGTGTAGTGTTCGTATTACCTCCAGGTCCAGAAAACCAATCCATTAAAATTGGTTTATTGTGTTTTTGCACATGATAAATTAATGTGCCGTGTATTCTGATGTGCTAAATCATTACAGAAATAAAATGTTTGTGGCTCCCTAAGCCAGAAGATAGGGATGAGGGATTCAGTAGCTGGAAGGAGCATCTTAATCATTGGCATAGGAAGTTGCTATATAATTCTGTTGAAAACACAAATACCATTTAAATGAACACTCTCTGGTCACTTTGCAATTCGGAGTTTCGAATGCTTTTAATAAATATCCTGTAACAGAATGACATACCTGCATCTGACCAGCAAATCTGTTTGGTGAATGGATCAAAAGTCAGACCGTTGGGTAGCCCAATGTCGTCATTCACCAGAATCCTTCTGTTTGAACCATCTACAAAAGACGTTTCAATCTTAGGGGCCTCTCTGTTCCAGTCCGTCCAATAAAGATTCCTTTGATGTAAAAAAGTGCAATCGATTTCATGTAACCAAGATTCAGAGGATTTCATGACACTCATTATCAGTTCAAATGATCTCTTTCGAGGTGAGTTACAAGCATTTAAACAATAGTAGAAATAATTAAACAATCAGCTGTTCCCTATTTACATATTTGTAGGAACTGAAACTAATCCATAGCCCCAACATTTTATGGGATATGGTTAGAGACGAGGGACCATCCACCTCACTACGTATTGAAGAAGAATCCCAGGATATGATGTCATGATTTTAAGTTTGCCACATGGGAGCTGCAAATGAGGTCAATGCTGCAAAAGCACAATCTCATTCAGCTTCACAAGAGGCTGCTGGGCTGACCAGCGCCCAAGAATCACCAGTGTCCTGCACAAAACGGGACACTTGAGCTTGACCCGATAACACTTATTCATTACACTGCAGCCAATAAAAAGAAAAGCTAGAGTACGATGGGTAAGGTGTTTAATAACAAAAGTTATGGTGGGTAAGGGTAATGGAAAACCCTTCCACTTTAAGTTATGGGGGTAGTAGAAGTATTATTAAACACTCATCTACAGACACCAAACTAGAAGGCTTGTTTTTCCATCAGAAATCTCATGTTGCTGCCACAACCACAAGGGATTTTGGGTAGAGGCTTCTCTGGTGTCTGTAGATGGGTGTTTAATTATGCTTCTACTGCCCCCTTAATTTTTAAGGTATTTAATGCAGGGAAGTCCAACTTTGACTTGCTTTCCTAGTAATAACCTCTAGGTGGCGCACTCTACAGCTCAGCTCTACAGGAGTCACCCAGCCTGCATATAAGGTAGGACCGGTCCTGATTCTACGCTGTACAATGACAATGATGCTATTCCGTCGCTCCACTGGTCTTCTTACAGAAGAGAACTTTAGTTCTGTCTCATGTCACAATGATTTAGATTTATGTCCTATCCATATGGTAACGGATTAGTAAAAACTAACGTTTTAGAATTTTGTTTGTTAGAGCTGCAAATGAGAATGATGAGTTTCACTGACCCTCTTATGGGATCCACGGTGATAGCGCGAGGATTAACCAGCTGTGTGTCAAACAGGACCTTCCTCTCAGACCCGTCCAGCCGAGAACTCTCAATTTTATCAAGGCCACTGTCTGTCCAAAACATCATTCTTCTAAGGTAGTCAATAGCAAGACCCTCGGTGCTCATCAAACCTTAAGGGAAAAGAGAGAGAGAACATCATTATAGCATTATGTGTAATGATCACCAACAAAATATATATTACAATGTGGCAAAAAAAAAACACAAAGGTTTGGAAATATTGTTTTTATACAAAAAGGGTAACTATTTGTGCAATTATTTTTTTAAGATGCTGTTCAACCATGGATTGCACTGTCTTAGCAGATCTGGCATCTCATTATTTTCTATGCGTGCTCAATTGCATGAAAGAAAAAACGTTTTTAGCATTTCACACGTTCTATGGCAATAACCCATTAGTGCCTCCTTTTGTGTCACATGGCAATTGTATGAATGAAGCTAAGTTTGATACGAATAAGCAATTATTTCTGGGAAAGGTTTGGGCATTGAGGAACAAAAGTGTTAAATTCAGCAGAGTGGATGAAACAATACTTTTTAATCACAAATACATATGTTATAGCATGCCTTGCAATCAGATTTAATGATCATTAAATAAACTCCTTTTCGCAGATTCCTGGTCACTCTCTGTTTAATTTGGCAAAACTTTTAGGCAACAAGGTTCTAACGACTTAATATGACTAAAGCAATAAAAGGAAGGACTTTGGAATTCAGCCGTCCTGAGATAACAGGGCTCTGCGAATTAGTATAGTATGGTCTGTGTCTCCTCTTTCATTTCTCAGGAAAGAACAGTAATTTACCTGTGCTAATGATAGTCTCTGGTTCGGCTCCTGGCTCCAAACTTGCACGGTTGATTGTGCGCCCGGCCACATCTGTCCAATACACCATCTTCTCCTGACAGTCATAATCAATTCCCACGACTATGGAACCCTGCAGCAAAGAGAAAGAGAGAGAGAGAAGGTTGTGACTCTGTCATGATGTTATGCTAAGCATTTTTTCAATAGGGCACAGCTGACAAAGATTTTTCCATGATTACATTTATTTACCAAAAATGACCTATCTAGAGGTTAAGACGACTGCTTCCACTGCATAGGCATAAGGTGGGTTTCTAGTACATATATTGTTTACTGTAAATGCCCCTATATTGGTTTATTTGGGAAGCAAAGTGTGATATCTGGGAACAGTGACATCTGCTTTAAGTAAATGGATATTCTATCTGGATGAAAGAGTCCGGCCTGAAAAAGAATCTATACCGTCAATCCTACAACTAAGAGGATACGGACGTCTTTATGGGAACGTAATTAGCATCAGACATAAAAATGTAATTTCCTTTGAGTTTGACTTAATACACGTTCACTTATAGAGCTTATGGGCCTTTAAAAAAAAAAAAAAAAATCTTGTTCTTGAGAATCCTGCTTTGCTATAATCTAAACATTGTGGTCGTTTATCATTGCAAATATTTAGCGAAAATTATATACTTAAAAAAAAAAAAAATGACCCGAATCCAAAAGCCTTGGCTCGTGCTTTAGCCCATAGACCCAAAGGATGGTTATGCATGATGGGAGCTACAGTTCGCAGATGCCAAGCTAAATTAGCAACAGATTTCAAATGATTTGGTGGGAATGGATACTTTTTCAAAGTCATGACTTGGAAAATGATGAGAGCTTTAGTTAAAAACAGCTGTCCAGCCACGGGTTATTTTCTTCCATGTGTATAAAACTTTAATTGACTTCCTGCAGGAATGGACGGACTTCTGAGAGCATTAACACCTCAGTGCTGTTTCTGTAATTATCCCTAATATGTGATGCCCTGAGCTAATGATTTTCAGCAAAACAGACAATACAGTTAAAAGAAAACATTCAAAATGTACTACAGCACAATGCAGCACACAAGACCTCAGATGTTTGTTACACATTAGTATTGGCCATAAAATACACAATAAATCCTGCTCCAGAACCAGCTGTATGTCCAGTCCCCCCCCTAGAGATGCAGATACATTACATGAAGTGACAGCAGAGTCCTGGCTTTCTGTTTGTTCATTCTTGTGCCATTAAGAGGTAAGTATCCGATCTGTTGGCCCTGTGCATACAGGAGGTAAGTGCCGGTCGCAGGAACAGTTACATCAGGGCGAGGTGTTGGCCGCACAGTCGGCGGGGCAACAGTGGGAATACCTGTTTAAACATACAAGACACGAAAGCAAAGACATTTTTAGTTATATACTATAAACATGAGCTCAGAGCTCTGTTATGATGAAACCGAGCTGTAGGTGATCCAGTTGTCATGCCTTTATATTAACCTATTAAGGACAATAGTTCACTTTCTAGTATGTATTGTGGGTTAGTTATGTGATAAATTATCGTTTAGGGTCAGGGCGAGGTCTATAATTCTGTCACTAATGGTTTCTGATGTGCCCAACCTGTAAAGTCATGAAGCCCGACGTTATTTCTGCAGAACGTCAGGATATCGCATGCCCCTTGGTAGTCCTATGGTGACGTACTACAATGATTTTTTGCCTGCAGGCACAGGATCTGACCTAATGACGTCCAGGGGATAATAATTATACTTACATGCAGGGGTCATTCCAGGCTCCGTTCTAGATCCAGGAATTTCTCTACCATCTTTATCCACACACCAGCAGTAGCCGCTGGTGCCATGACACTGCAGAGGGCTGAAGTCACCATACGGGTCGCACTGAGGAACATACTGCTGCTCGGTGGGGTTCCCTCCATAGTGGTCCAAAAGGCTCTGCTTCCAACGTTCGCATACGGTCTGCGGTCTCTGGGTGGGCTCTGTATAAAATAAATCAATATTCAATAGTCGTACGAGGTGCCCCACTCTCCTATCATGGGTGGTAACAAGGTCTGCAATAATCCAACAGACTATTCTGAGATCGTTAAGGGTTTAATTCTAATGGAAAATACATAGTAGAGGCTAGGTAGAGTTGATTTGTTCATCTTAGGGAACCTTTTTCAAATAGCTTTTGTCAATCTAAAAGTAGAAGGATATACCTGGAATGCCACACTGAGGGGGTGCTCTGCCAGGGGGGGTTCTTGTTCCAGTGATTTCTTCACCATGACTATTAACACACCAACAGTAGCCCGTGCTTCCATGGCACTGCAGCGGGACGTAGTTACCCTCCTCATCACACTCGGGTGCAAAACTGCCCACCAGTGGACGGGCGCCTCTGGGTCTCAGCTCTTCAAGCAGACGCCGACGATCTGCTAAGCAAGGTGTGTTCTTTATCTCGGCTACAAGAAAAATAGGACATTAACTAACCTTAAAATGCAGGCGTGGGATTATTTTCTACCCAGATTTACTCAAAAATATAGCAACATTTCCTGTTTCATAGTTTGGGGTTATAATGCAGGTTAAAGTTTTTGCAATATTATTTCTAATCTTTCTTGTAAGTGTATGGTGTTAGTGTGTTAGTGTGTATGGTGTTAGCATGTGTGTGTGAGTGTGTGAGTGTATGCTGTTTATGTGTGTGTGTTTTTAGTGTTAGTGACACCTGGTAGTGAAGAGGGAGAGAAAACATGACAAAATTTCAGCAAACCTGGTTCTGAGTCACGTCAAAACTAAAATATAGAATATAGCAAGCGCTCTGTCCCTTCCAGGCTAAGCTTATAGGCTAAACACGGGGCACCAAGCTCAGTATATACAGACTTACCCGGAGTGCTGCATTGTGGGGCTGATCCACCAGGGGGCGATCTCGTGCCTTCGATTTCTTCGCCCTTTTTGTTAACGCACCAGCAGTAACCCGTGCTTCCATGGCACTGCAATGGGCTGTAGTTTCCTTCATCATCACACTGAGGTACAAAACTGCCAACCAAAGGACGTGCGCCATGGAGTCCTTGTTCGTTTAGCAACAGGCGTCGCTTCTCTGAGCAGGAGATGTCAGAATTGGCTAAAACAGCGAAATGGAATGTTAAATTAGTATACTTTCAAACGTGAAACATGCAAATCATTATTTGTTTTTCAATTGAGTTGTTTTGGAGATATTTTGTTTAACAGTAAGGGACTATTTTCCTGCAGGGAAGCCAAGTCCTGTGGCTAAAGGTGGTAAATGCATATTTTTACTCATAAAACAGATATTCTGACAATCTGCCCCTTCTTTCTATTTTTCCACAAGCATCAATTGTCAAAAGCTGAACAAAGTACAATAAAATACAATCTGCACGCCCGAGCGCATGTCACCGATCCCTCTGGAATTGTTTGGCTACCCGTGTCGACACGATACTCGTAGTATCAGCTATAGTTATAGCCCACATTGCCGTTCCCCTGTACTTTGTGTTCAGGCTCCATGTCAGGCATCCAGAGCCGGCCCATACATGGGACTTGGTGGGTCCATGGGACGCAGGTGGCACTTTGACAAGGTGGCACTTTGCCGCCCCAAGGCATTTTCTTTCAGGATAGATTCACGGAGAAAGAGTACCGTTTGGTACCTGCCTTTCTCTGTGAGTCTATATGCAATATTCTGGCCTCTCTATGCACTTCCACAAAAAGTCGGAGCCATGGGAACAGACTTTCTTCCTCCAATCAGGGAAAGGCTGCGCCGAGAAGCTCCGTCCTTTTCTACAGAAGACAGGTTCACAGAGAAGTGGACGAAGAAAGAAGACCAAGAAAAGAATGCAGAAGGAGACAGGGACATGGAAGCGGTCGGCAAGACATTGCAAGAGCATGTGAGTGAGCATAAGAGAGTGAATTTGTTAACCATAACATAATGGATGTGGGCATGATTTTAGTTGGTGGCGAAGGCAGCATTTCACCCTTGGACTTAAGGCAGCACAGTGTGTTGGGCCAGCCCCACAGGCATCCCTTTCATATAATTATTACAGGAGATACATTAGTATAAAAATAACTCATCTGGACCACATCTGCTCATCCTACAGTCGCCAACATCTGTTCAAGGAAGATACAAAGCGGGATTTACAACTAGCTGCATGCTGGTATCATTAGTATTTGACTTTAAAGTGAAATCACTCCCTAAAATTAGGTTCAGATCTTTTTTATATGAGAAAAAACTTCAGCTTTTCCTGCTGTCCTGTTTGATGTGTATGTGCTGCCATCTGACAGCACGTATGTCTAAATAGTTATTACAAGCAGCCTTTTTACTCCCTGAGCAGGGGAGGTTAACCCCGCAGTTATAAATGATGTCATTATTTTCTTAGCTATTAAGATGCTTTCCGGTGAAGGTTTAATCACACAAGTTTTGCACAGCTAAATTATTTCTGGGAAAGGTTTGTACATATTCAACACTAGGAATGATGACACTGATTCTGTATTTAGTTACAGATTTGTTACATTTCGGTGAGTAAGTGGAAAAGCACCTTTAATTCCAGCTTATGCGTCACCCAAAATGCAAAGCCAGACTCCAGTTTACTTAGTCCAGGCTTTTCCAGCTTTATATTCTTAGACAAGGTATAACATCGCATACGGCATTACACAAATACCTGCAGATAACACAAAAAGGACACCAAAGCAAATCATTCTAGCAAAACGCTCTTCTTTGTGTCTGTTCAAGCTGCAAATTGAGATCATAGTCGTTACTTTAAAGTGACAATTTTACGCTTACAGACACTTTTTTCCAAGTTATAAAGTGGACTTGTGAAAAACCCTCTTTAATTAGAAGAAACCACAGACTGAAAGCATGGCTCTGTTTGATGTCCAAACTTTGATGATCTGTGAGATTGCATTATCTGATCTGGCATTTTAAAAGGGGTTTTATCTTTTTTTTATTATTATTTTTGGTCATTTTACTCTGCCTCTGAAAAACAAATATTGTATCCTGGGGGAAAATGGTGGACTTTGTTAAAATTAAATTATGATTATTTGTTTTAGAATATTCGGTTTAAAGGCTAGAGATTATTTACCTTTATAAGATGAATTCAGCTGGAACCTCCATAAATAAATACCTTGATGCCCTGAGCTCTATGTCTCATGTTTTTAGACGTAACCCCTAGGCATCGTATTCCACCAAAGGTGATAAAGTACTAGAGGGATGGAATGCCTTAGAAGTGCTGCTCCATGTAGACAAAACATTAATTGCATTCTCCGTTACAATAAACCTTAGCAGATATTTTATTTTATAATCACAAATACAATAAGGTTTTTCTCAAGCAATTGCCCCCGTTACAAAAGTGTAAAATTAAGCAGAATACCCTACTTTTAGTATAGCTAAATGAATTGAGAAACCTTTTTTCTGTGTATTTACCAAATTTATATTTTGGGGACATTGTTTCTTTTTGGTCAAATAGGTTTACATTGCTTTCCTGCTGATCCCCTCCCCCTCTGACCATCCTTAAAAATGTCCTCTCTCTTTTTCCTCTTGTATCTTCCTTGTAAAACCACAAGCGCTCCGCTAGTCACCATATTGACACAAGCACTAGGAACTCAAACCTCACAACACAACAGATTGAGCTTGGAAATGCTTGGTGAGCACAACCTTGGCTGTCTCGAGTCCCCCCTTTTCTGTACTTTTTTGGGGGAGTATGGAATAAATCCCATAATGTGTCCTCATATATGAAGAGAATAAGCACTTGTTGAATGTAGAAGTCCTCTCTTCTATCATCCACAATGTCATGCATGTTAGGGCTTTAACAATGGCATAGGACTAGCGCATATAAACCAAATGGGCATGATTTATGAGTGAGCATCTTAACAGACGGGCAAATCAACACAAGAAAGTCACAAACATCAAAGAGCCTTTGACGTCTTCAGGTCAGTGAGTTATGTAATGGGCTTGTAAAGTGATCATACATAGCATCACACCTTGACAGACATATACAACATGTACAAGCATATGTGCCGGTCATTAACACAAAAACGTTTCCTACCATTCCCTGGTATGTCTCTCTTTTCAAATACACATGGCTCCCCTCTTATGCGCCCTGTCTCGCCTATGCTTCAATACACATGGTAGCCTTCCCACATGCCCAATGGACACCAAAGACTGCTCTTCACGCTGCTCCCTCAACTTCATTTCTCCTACTAACAAAGGCATCACACGCCAACCACAGCAACATAAAACAGCTCACTCGAGTGTGTGCTCAGCAGCGGGGGAACAGGAACATGTTTATTTTAAGTCTTACATTTTTAAGTCAGTGACAATTCTCACAATGACAAGATTTTTATATACAAAGATTTAGTCTAGAAGTATCATAATCAAACGTGTCAACTGAAGGGGTTAAGAATTACGCTCGCTAATAGAACAATGAACCGTTTCCATCATGAAGAAAAATCTCGGGATCTTACCGATGCAGTTCTCTCCACTTTTGATAAAGCCAGGGAAACATTCACATGTAAAAACCCCGTCTCCACGAGGAACGCAGCGAGACGAAGCTCTGTTACACGTGTGGCTGCCATCTTCACAAGGGTTGGCTGGCGGTCTCGTCACTAAAACAGAATTTAATGAAAGTGTTAAACATAGCATCTGTTTTAAAGGGAAATTGGCTTAGGTAATTATCTAATTATATCAGAATGCCTTGACTATACAGACGTAGCTTGAGACGTCCAAATATTACTAGTGATTTTAAACAAGCATTAAAGTAACTGAGCTCCAAAAGGCCATTTCAAAGTTCAGGGATAAAGCAGTTCATCATTACTAGAGATGGTGAGCTAACTCACTGTGAAGTTCAGTGGCACTTAAAGTATTAACTCTTTCATTCTCCACCGGGTGTAATTCTCATAGCTGGACAGACGCTCCCTAAAGACACAGTTCTGTACTCTAAAACACCCACTATGTTCTAGAGAGCTCCATGATTGTTCCTTCACCTTATGTTTTCTCTCTCCTTTTGTTAATCTGCTTTGTTTTGTTGATTGGTTCAGGCTACCTTTGCACGGACGAGGTGAAATAAATATGGGTTGCGAAACAGAAAGTTATATGAATTCAGCCATGCCAAAGGTTGTGTTGGTGACAGCTCCCGAATAAGAGCATAGATTGACCACTGATGGTCTGAAATGTGTCACAAACCTTACAGAGGACATTACCTACCGGATGGTCATCTCTTTTGTATATCTAAGAAACATGTTTTATGGAAGGTCTACAATAGAATTGTCTGTATGGTCATACAACAGAAGTGATTGTATGGCCGTAGAGTGCTATGGGAAATCAGTTTGTTAGGAGACCTGTCTGTTGATATCAAGGAAAGAACATATTTAACTGGAATAATTGAGAACATTCAGGAATGTGGGAGGACAAAAGAAGAGATTACTATTTTTCCTCATATTAGAATACAATAATGACACCAGGTAAAGTAGGAGAAGACACCAAAGTCATTCGGTGAGATTAAATACTTTTTTTTGCCAATTTAAATGTTTCATCAATGGTAATCCCTTTGTGAGCTTCTCCTGCCAGGGCTGAGTTGCTCTTGCATAATGCACAGTGAAAAGCCACCAGTTTAACTATACATTATACAGAGCTAACTCAGTTCCTCCCGTAGGAGAAATTCACTCTAATTAAGTCAGAAGTGTCATTTTTTAGTGAATACCCCTCCTATTCTTCGCCTGAGAGGCAGAGAGCCTTGGGGCAGTGCTGGAAGCCAGTGAAGGCACTTACACACACAGTTGTGGCCGTCTTCAGAAAATGAGTACTCATTCAGACATTCGCACTTGTAGCTTCCTGGAAGGTTGATGCACATAGTATTCTGTCCACATCGGGGTATTCCAACTTCACACTCGTCAACATCTGACAAAAATAACACACAACAGAAAGTAGATAAAAAAATAAATTAAAGTAATTAATACACAAAAAATCATTAATTTTAGCTTTGAATTCTAAAGTAACATGGTAATAAACAAAGTTAATTTTCTTTCTTCCATTAGAGTATTATTAGATGTATTGTGGAATTGGACATAGGCTCATTCTATATCACATCACCTGTTCATTCTTGAAATCAAGGAGACCAAAAGATGTGAATGAACAGGACAATAAGAATAGGCAATTAGATTAAAATGTCTAACCAATAAGTATCACAATGGTGTTATGTGTGGTGAGATTTTTTAAGTCAGTAGCCTTCCATTTAAATGCGGTGCTGTATACAGTAAAGTAGTTTAGCACTGAAGAAAATAGTAACATTTCTTCCAATAAACGCTTATTTAGAGACCTAGAGGCTGACATTGTGGTCAAACACCACACTGAGCTGGTGCTTTATGGCAATGCTAATGAAGTCCTTTTCTCCACAGACGATAAGGAGTCAGGGTGTGCTAAGATAGCAGAAAGAAAACACATATATGTGACACACATGGGCTAGTTTAGTATATTATGTGAAAATTAATGTTGTTTTATAACCGAAAGCAGTAACATATTTAAAAAACATTGGTAGTCACTTTTAACTGAGCTATTTCTTTTAATACCAACATCTAACAATCAGACCATTAGAAGGGAAATATTCATGGTACGGATCCGCTTACCGGTGCACTCGCGGCCATCTCCCTGGAACCCGGATGCGCACACACAGGAGTAGTTGAGTCCTGAGGCAGGCTGGCAGCGGGCTTTTGTGTCACATAAATGGGTGCCATCATAGCAAGGGTTAACCTCTGTAGAATCCTGACCACCCATTTCTAAAATAAAAAATAAATACGTTTGTAATAAGTACTGTTAATCCAAATCAAAATGAAAACATATCACTATAGAATAGTTCTCGAATAACCCAAAAATCATCAGTTAACTATACGGGTCAACTGAGGGCAGCCATATTGTAAATTATTTTGCTTTATATTAAAAAAAAAAATTGCTATGTGATAAATTTGAGTAAAATATTTCAGTTAAGTCATACAATAAGTCAGTGTTAATTTGACTTGTTGCTGCAAGTTAGTACATAACAAATGATTGAAAATTATAGTAGATTTTCATTGGACCATTCCCACCCCTTGGCCAAACTGTTACATGCTGAAGGATCGATGGACGTTTCCCCCACCTGGTAAGTTTGGGATGGAGGGTGGACAGAAAGCAAAACAAATATGCATTTTTTATTTCAGAGATGATCCAGCCCTTTCAGGGGATAGTAACCCCAAATAAATTCTTATCTGGGACAGGAGACACTGAATGCACACACACACACACACACGTGTGTAATGCACACGCACACACACACACACACGTGTGTAATGCACACACACACACACGTGTGTATCTGACCGGGAATCAGTCCTCCTCACTGTGGGGTAGAAACAGAGGGGGCAAAACTGTCCAACATTGTAAAAAATTCTTTACATTTTACTGTGCACACTGTGTGGGGGATGGGAATCCCCTGGGAACTGTGATCCTCCATTTTTGGGGGGCTGGATCTGCTTTTTTTTATTATGTCTTCACAGTTTATGAAGGGGAAGGGCTGTTGGGATGAGCAGAACTGTAAGTGTCTGTTATCTCTTTACGGCCCCTGCTCTAAGTACCTATTTGACCTTAGGGGAAAGTGCTGGATCAGGCCCCCCCAGGCCACAAATACCTGCAGGATTCATTGTAGTTTTCTACATGTATATTTACACGAGATATTTACTAATTATATGCTGGTAATTTTTTATTAGTGTTGAATCGGTGGTAAGAAGATGTGAGGGGATGGAGAGAAAAAGTTTAAGAAACTCTGAATTCAGGCAAAAAAAATCTTGCAATATAAAGAAAAAAGCACACATCTTCCCAATGCAATTCTGGATGAAAGGACGGCTCATTAAGTTTTTCACACCCCATTCAGGGGCTCCTGATGAGAGCCCATTCTTTAAGTGCTCGGACAATTTACGGCTCAGCAAGATTCCCCTTTACATCAGTTTGTTAATCCAGACAACTAAAGACACCATTTGCTTTTCACAAGCATGTAATCCGCCCTCACACATCCAGCTCGCTTTGTTCCTCTGACATTCTCATAGGGATCTTTATCTCCTGCTCTTTGTGTCTAGCTAATGAATAGTATTTCCCTTCTTCGGGATATTTTATGGTAGACATTATATTCCTTGACTTCCTGACCCAAAAGGCTGAGCCAAATTACTCAGGCTATTAAAGAACAGAAGAGGGACATTGTTACACGAGAAATCAGACAAGTAGACCCTGCCTGCCCTCAGCCAGCATATGAACACACATAATAAAACCAGCTGAAAGAATAAAAAGAGAAAAGAAATGGGGAAATCCTACTTTATTGTTAAATGATGAAGTAGACACCCTACCGAGTGTACTACAACTCCCAATATGTTCCACAAGACAGAGGTATCCTGTGTCCCGTAATTGGGCTATCATCTACAACAGGAATTATAGGCCACGGCTGCCATCATTTAATATCTTTATCTAGTATCTATGTCATGGCGTTGAGTATGAATTGAACAACCTAGGCAAAGAATGTAAAACAAAGCAGAGGACACTTTATGATTCCATGATGACAGCCCTTACTGCCAGAAGTCTTTGTTTTTTAAATAAGATGTACTATTTAATTTCACTTAGTGAAAGTCTATGGCTTAGGTTGAGGCTTAGATGTAATTTTAGGAATTTTTACATCACTGAGAGGTGCTAGATAAATGGTAGCATTCAAATATGCATACGATAGGCACCCGGCTATCCTGAAAATCACAATCAAGGATCAAAATATGTTTGCATCTTTTACAACAGAAAGAAAATGGGCAGACTAGATGGGTTGAGTCTTATCTGCCATCAAATTCTATGTTTCTAAAATGCTTTGGGTTTCCCCAAGCTGAGCTCCAAATAAATCAGTAAGTCTCTGGACAACTTCTGGAAGCCTGGAGATGCAGGAGATGTTCCAATTGTCCATGTATGAGTTTCCATATATAAAAGACTCTAAAATTAGTGAGTTCCTCCTCACTTTATAGATGATGGGTCTCCTACTTTCCTGACTTGTAATGGGACAGATTATTGTCAACCGGTCGGGGTCAAATCAAAATTAACTAAAGTCTCTGTTCATAAATGAGAAGCTCTGTCATAAAAATTTGTACAACACTGGTCCACAGGCTTATCGCTCCACACATAATAAACAATGTCTCACAGCTTACCATGAACCGATCCAATGTGGTTGGTGATCGCAAAGCGCACAACTTTCTCATCCTTGTTGTAGAGAGCAAACACTCGATCCACACTCAGCTTCTGTGCGTTAGGAGGAAATCTTTGTGAGTGGCTGCAGTCATAGTATGTAATATTTTGGCGAATGCGATAAGAGTATCTTTGAACTTCATTAGATTCCAGAGTCACTGAGTATTCTCTCGTTGCAGTGGAAGTCACCACTAAATATAAAGAGAGATATTTATTAGAAGCAGACACCTCGTGAAATTTTATATAGCAAAATACATAAATATCTTTTTTCCAGGTAAGGCAAGTCTAGAATTCAATGTGGCGGTAATCTTTGTAAGTAGTCTTTAATACTTTAATTTATTCTATAGTGCACTGTTGTATTTTGATTAGTCTCAAAAGAGGAACCATTACAGCACCGTGGAATAAGATGGTGCTGTAAAAATGAATTAATAATAATTATCCTGTTGAGTTAGCCACAGTGCAAACAGTGGTGGACCAAGAGGTTGGTCACTGGGTCTAGAGCTGGAGAGGGACCTGGGCTTTTCTGGACCATAAAGTTCCCAGGTTTGGTCATCAGAAACACTTGGTGATAGTTTTTCGATATACAGCTGTCCCCACAATGTAAAATTAACCAAGTGTGTGGAAGATGGTTTCCTGCCCATGCATAAGTATCCTTCGTGAATCATATACGTTTAGAAATGCATTGCGTATGGAGATGGGAGGCAAGTGAGAGGACCATGGCATGGGGCCCTGGATGGTCTTGGCCCACCTGTGTGTTTGTTTATTGGTTAGGGTGTCTTACAAATTATTTTGAAATTGGCATTTAAAGAGATGAACCTGATCTAACCCAGTTCTAGCAAATAATATCAGTTGTGTACATTAGAAGAGTCCACCGTATTACCCTCCATTGGAAAGCTTTAAACCGCTGCATCACATTCTCAGCATGTCTGCCCACATGGGTTTGCATCACCCTTAAAATCCTCAGCGCTATGGACAAGCCTGGACACTTACCTGACCCCGAGTAATGGTACAGTTCACTGTAAGGGTGGATCTGGATGGTTGAGGTCTGTGAAATATAAGGAATTTTCCCCTGAATTTTAGTTTTCAGATTGATATAATTCTCGGAATCAAAGCCATCAGCAGTCTGTACGACATGAACAACCTCTTCACCGGGGTAAAATGTAACTTCAATATTGTGAACAAATTTAGCACCTTCAAAAACAAACAAAATAGTTTAATACCTAAAACAACTACAGATTGACTCACTCTTTGACACATACCTGGGACATGTCAGTTACATAGATATTGAAGGTATGATCTCTTGTTTCTAAACATTTATAAAATAATTATATTCTCTCTAAAATAAAAAATTATTTAAATATTGCCAGAACCATATGATGCAACTGTCCCTGCAGGATCATTGTGACATTTTGCAATGCTAGATTTCAACATTCTTAAATGGAACTCTGGCCATCATCCTCTACTCTCAGGACCCTCGACACTCATTGCTTAATCATTTCATGAAATCTACCACTGAGATATCCCAATATTGTTATTTTTGGCCATGACAATAATATCACAAACATAAACATCTGCTGTGCGACATCCATTAAAAACGAACAACAGATGGAGAGACCATCCTTGACCATTAGTATCTCCATCTATAGATATATTATTTACTTACCTGTAACACTGAAGCCATTTAGGTGGCCGGGTCTTTCCAGGGCAAAAAGCCAACCAAAGAGGCCTCCGATGGGCGTTAATGGTGCTAAAGACCAAGACGCTGGCTCGGGGACTTGGCTAATGGCTGTATAAGCTCTTCCATCATTTACCACGACATACGCATGCAAGTCTGCACCTTCAAAAGTAACCGGCGTTTGCCCCACGAGGATGCGTCCGCTCACTTTTCCATTAACACGGTGTGGAGCACCTGATAAGGGACACGAGTTGTTTAGATATTAACGGTTTAAATACATCAGAGCAAACACCATGGTTCTATGTGGGATATCCACTTCATAACTTTGGAAGCCTAAGGTTAAAGGTTACAATCTTTTTAGCTTTAAAATTAAGATGTGGCATTAAGAACTTCATTATGAGCTTCATTATGAGTTTGTGACCAAAGTAAGAGAAGGCCTGGGGTGAGATGAGGGGGAGGAGAACTGAGATAAAGATTTGGATGGACAGAGATTAAAAGAGGAAAAGAAATAAAAAAGACATAAAAGGCAGTTTGAAAGAACGCTAGAAATGTGCTGAAATATTCTGTTATCTGCTTCTCAAAAGCCTTATTTTACAAAAAATGGATATGCTTCTCTTCTATAACTCCTGCTAATAGTGTCAATACACACACATACACACACACACACACACACACACAGAGTATATGTATGTTTATCTTAAAATGATGAAGTACCTTTTGGTAAACAATGTATCCCATTTCCATAGTACGTGTCATGACAATGACAACAGTATCCGGTGGAATAATCGGCACAGAAAGCATGTTGGGAACAGTGTCCGTGTTTGCGATCACAAGTTTCTTTGTTCACAGGATTGTAAGTTAAAACTGGGTAACAAATAAATAAATAAAAGAATATACAGTAATTAAAATCATATGGTAGTTTAAAGGGGCATTGTCATCAACATAGAATAGAGTCACATACTCAGATTAATCTATTTAAAGATACATATAGCGTGTATGCTTTCGAATCAGTCTAATTGTATATTGGGTTGGAAAGACGGCTGCTACCATCGTATAGAGATAACTTGGGTTTCCGATACACATGCTTTACTTATTTTAATAAAATAATGCATATTATTGGATTGTAAAATGTAGGAATTTGGAAATATGACAGATTGTTATTTGTGATTATCATAACATGAAAGAAAATAAGCGTTCAGAAAAAGCAGTGCACTATTCTGCATAGTGTCCAGGGTACTTGGTTATGGTTAGAAAACATTTTAAAAATGACCATTTTACCGCAAATACTTTGGGAGAAACTAAAACTAGGAGTAGTTACATTTTGCTGAGATGACACGATGAATGGATAAATAAATAGAATTAAACATTCAACGGTTCTGTTTAGATTGTAAGCTCGTTTGAGCAGGGCCCTCCTCACCTGTTGTCTCTGTAAGTAAAATTGTTATGTTACATGCTACTTGTTATGTCCTGTCTACTCATTGCACAGCGCTACGGAATTTGATGGTGCTATATAAAACAATAATAATATATCTATTTTTTTTTAAAGATGTAGTACGTCTATGTACCGGACATATAACAAATTGGAACATTTTGTCTGCCATCAGCAGACACATTATCTCAGTAGGCAGCTATTGCTATGGGGGGGGGGAGGCATATTGGCTGCCGGTACGGGTTATTTCACTGATATAAAAAGATACAAAAGGAGCAGCCAATCAGAATGACGTAAATGGATGATGGGAATTACTGAACTCCGAGCACACTCATTAGATACTGGAAGCCAAAACCCAAATTATCTAAAACTAAATATCTAAATTTGTAAAAACACGTTATATGGCGTGGACTAAATTTAATCACAGCAAAACCAGAGGAAATAGAATTTGTCTACTGATACCATTTACGCTTGATTAATATGGTCCTATAAGTCATTTTTCATACATATAAGACAAAAATACATAATTATATATATATAATAACTAGACTATCAATACAGATTTATTAACACTACCGTATCTAATATTTTCTCATTCATACCACAAAATTATCCATATAAATATTGTAGGTGGATCCAACACACTCCACGCCACAAGTAATCCAAGGCAGAGCTAAAAGGTATATATAATAATTATGACGCTTCTATTACCGTCCGCGTCCAATCCAACATCCCCATGAATGCGACTCCTCCCGAAACTGGTTTCAGGAAGGGGTTGACCAAATGAATCCAGTTCACCATCTGGGTACCCTGTGAGAACATCAGGATTTGCAGGCGTAGCACCAATTTCCGGATCAAGGCTGAGATTTTTATTAAGGGAGGACTCATCAGTCACAGAGTTCTCTCCCGGATGGACTTGAGGTTCCACAAGAGGCTCCGTCACCTCTCTGTCTGACTCGGTAGGTTGGTATGGGATGTTTGCCTCTGGATAATAAGGTGATATGGGCTCATTTACTGGTGAATAATGTAAGTCAGACTCAACTTCTGAGCTGGATGTTTTTGAATCAGTGTCCTCGATGTCTAGGGGGCCTTGAGATCCAGTGTTATGGTCACGTTCCGTGTATGGATCGTGTGTTTCCAGTTCTGTGATTTCACTGGTAGGGTACTCCAAGTCATCCCCGTTCTCATCATAGAAAGACTCTGGGTAGTCGATGCCTTCTTCAGTGTCTAGGTTTTCATTTGGCTGAATTTCAGTGTGGCCGGTGTGCAAATTGTCCAGTGGTACCATCCATTCGCTAGTGGGAGGCTTCTCAAATTTGGCTGGGATTACATTATCGAGCTCAGAAATGCTACCAATGTGAAAGATCCACACGCCAGGAATTCCAACGTTCCCTGACCTATTTAAACAAAAAACATTTACAGGCATTTAAACAGTTGGAGTACAAGACCAAATACACAGAATGAACATAAATGTTAGAACAAAAGGCCATAATCTAAAACTAGCGGGTCAGAGGCTTCGATATAACGTAAAGAAGTTTTACTTTACTAAGAGGGTCGTAGATAAGTAGAACAGCCACCTAACAGAAGTGGTTAACAAAATGAGGGAAATTAAGCATGCATTGGAGAGGTATATCTAGATGTGATCAAGCATTAGATCTAAAAATAGGCGAATAGGCAAAATAGTTATTATCCGTAGACAAATTCTATGTTTCTAAATAATAAAAACAGACAGGGAAGTAATTGTATATCCCGTTGGTGAGTAGCAACATTTTAGTCGTTCAGCAAACATTATGTAGTAAATGCTTTTGATCTATACATTGTATAGCAATACATAAAGCAAGATCAATGCTTTCTTGTTGCCTAGTCTCAAAGTGTAGCTAATATGCAGAATACCCGATGGCCTGGTCTCTAACAGGCTGTCAGTATGCTCTGAAACCAACATACTCTATTGTAGAGCTGACAAATGTCCTGGAAAGCGGGCTGACATATTAAATCTACAGGAAATTCCTGGACAATGCAAGACAAAAGTCTCTCCGTATTCAGAGCAACACGTCGCGCATCCGCTACGGCGCCCCGGCCGGATTATTGGGAATGCTGCACCACTTACTGATAAAGGTTTTTCACAGACTGTTCATTGCTGGTCACGCTGTAAAAAGGAGCCTCCCTTTTCATTGATTCAGACTCTCCTCGACTAAAACCCACGCGGGCCGGGAGCTCAAGGTTCACGTTGTAGGATTCCTTGGGACGTGTCCCGAAAAACTGAAGCCCATCTTCAGGATAAAGGAATATAGCGTAGGCATCCGACTCATCGTAAGCCAGAACCGCTTGGAATGTATTGAACTGGAAGAAGAAAGAACATATTAACATGGAAATATGTGAAGTGTGCAGGAATATATTTTTAAGTCTAATTACATTTACCTTTCCTGTAGTTATTTCTGCTTGTAGCATATATGGTACGTTCACTGTTATTATTTATTTGTTTATATAGCACCATCAATTGGTCACTTTTTTCGTGATGCCCCCTTGCAAATGCATAGGGGGGATTCTTTCTGTAGAGCATTTTAATTCGTGTTAACTGTTGGGACAGAACTCGCCTATACAATCCATCTTTACACCGGATGGCCCTCAGGGATGGCCCTGCTTAATGCGACACTTTAAACACCAAAGTATCTTATCAGAATGAACACAAACAGGCAACAAGATGTAAAATGAAACAATTTCTAAACAAAACAATAAGGCTACATTTTTTGTAACTAATGCTGTTTATGATTCTCCATATAGAGCAGGTAGGGTATGCAAAAACAAAAGGGTTTCTCTACGATAATGTCTGGTGAGGCACACTGTCGTCACAATTTGACAAAATATATTGAATACGAATGATAATTAAATTTCAGAGTAATCTGGAGTTTTGCAGGGTGGTAAATTCACTATTTCTCATTAAAATAAAGCATTCTTTGGCAAAAAAAAAATCTAAAATTACTATTTTTATAAAGTAAGTGGCCTTTGCTGTATGTTTAACCCCTTTAGTGCCAGAAAAGGTTAATAAAACATAATCACATCCTCTGGTGCTAAACAAAAAAAGCCACTCATTCAAGGGCTTACTTCATTATTTCTGAGATGTCACACTGAGTCTGCAATGTGTCTATAGAGAGGGAATCCAATGAATAAGGTCTCAGGGCTTTTGTCTCTTGACACTTTAGAAGGATTTCGGGGACCTCTGCGCCCATACTGTGCCACCTCCTAGGGAGCCAACGATCACTTTATATTAGACTGCAGAGTCTTCCCCCTGGCAATGGGCAGCTGACTAACTGCTGCAGTGTCGGCCTGCTATCCATGGCTATAAGCCTCTGTTATACAAGCTAGTTATGTTTAATTGAAATAACTTAATACAAATATTATAGGTCAGTTTTATAATCCAAGATTTTGCTGCCGTGCTACTCCCATCACTATTAATAGAAGACAGACTTAGGAGTTGAAGCTGCGAGGGAATGAAAGGTTATCTGGGGTTGTTGTGAACAATAACAATATGTCTTTAATTGGCAATCTTAGGATTTAGTGGTCCGGTGCCAGGAATATTTTCTGCCAAATTCTTCTTAGGACTGTCCAACGATATCAAACAGAACAGTGCAAGGAGTGCATTGTAGCTTATTATGGTCTTAGCCTTAAAAGTTTAGACCACCGTGGGCATGAGGGCCTCAATCAAATGGCACCCCAGGCAAGAAGTATCTTGGTCGCCCCACATCAGGGACGTATCCAGGTCTTGGCCGACTAAACCTAGGGCTGCAGGCCTTCTACTCCAAAAACGAGGTGAGCAGATCGCCCAAGCCCCCCCGTTTTCCCGCTGGACAATGGGCCAATTCCTTTGATCTTCCCAACTGGCCTACTTGCACTATGGAGGCTGCGCTGGCTTAGCACAGACTGCATTAAAAAGCACTTCATGCCTTTAAGACATGGGGCGTTGGGTTATGACATCATATCCTGCACACCGTGTCTTATAGGTAGCAGCGTCTTTTAATGCATTTAGGATGCCAACTGCAGAGGAGGCGACTAGGGATGCTGCCCTGGGTCGGGCCTAGAGAGGCAACCAGGCTGAATATACCACCGCCCCACACACGGGCATGAGTACGTCTTTTTGATACATTTGCCATTTGCTTGTAAACACATCCTCCTGATTTCTACACATTGGGGGTATTTTCTCGGATGACTGTAGGTGCCCCCCTGGCCCAGTCACCCCAAGCAGCTGCCCGACTCACCTGGCACTATGACTGGCCCTGATGGTCACTAAAACAAAGAATCCCAAACATGCATATTTACCTGAATGATGCCCTCATAAATGTGATATTAGCTAGAATATCTAAGAACCCACAGTCCAGTTCCTTGTTTTACTGTATAATTCATTCTAAATATGACACTGGTGTAGAAACGACAGTTACAAAGGGGAAAAAAAGGATTCCATTAGAACCCGGTGCCAACTGCTCATGACGGGGCATTTCACTGAAACTTCCCTGGCTTGCAGTCACAAAATTTAAACCAAGTCTGCCAACAACATCCTTTCTGTAATATCCTGAGCTCAGGACTGCGGAAAACAAATCAGGTTCTATGCTTAAAATAAAAAAAAAATTCTCTGCTGCTGTGGAACGCAAAGGTCCCAAAAAAATGTGCACGGGAAAAATTATTACAGGATTAGTATTTAACCAACTTAGAGGCCAAACGTGTTCTGGTTACCCATTTAAAAGGTGCTGTTCAACCTACGCAGCTGTATTTAACCTTTATAACTACCGGTAAATCTAGAATTAGAAAGATTCTTCCTATTACTGTAATACCCGGACTCTTCCCAGAAATACTTCTTCATGCAACTAAAACTTTGCTTCTTTTTTTTCGTTTTTCAGGAAATGCTTCATTGCCATAAGAAGCAAAAGCATTGATGGGTTGCAGCCATAGAAAAGTATTCTCATGATGTTTTATGTGGTTAAACCTTCAGAGGAAAGAATAAAATAAGAGATCATTTAACGTTTACTTACATCCTGACAATTAAAAGGGACACTCCACTTCTGTTACTGATTGGCTGCTCCAAACATAAAATCAGTAGTAACAAATGTGGGACAAGGGAGAAGGATGGCAGCTGCAGCAGCAGGGTTGAAAGTTCTATGACAAGTAAGGTTTTTTTTAAAAAAAAAAAGCATATTAAAGTACTCACAGAGGGTTAGGGTTACCCACAGAGTACAGAAGCTTGTAAGAACTTACTGAACTCTCTGAACTGAAGGAAGAAAACCCAGGATCCAATAAGGCTAGTGCAAGAAGATTTACTAATTATAAGTAACTTAGAAAATTGGAAACCGTAAAATGCTTAATCATAAGCTGATTTTTACAATAAAAAAAAATCTACAGTTCTATAGATGCTGATGCACACAATGCATACAAATCTCTAAGCTAATGCTGGAGGGAAAAGGCAGTTAGTTTGCCTACAACTGGCTGAAAACCCATTTAAAAAAAAATAGGTGGTCAAAATTAGCTAGTTTTCCCCTGGAATATAAATAAACAAATTGAAAAAATATATACAATCTTCCATATGTGCAGCTGCCTCGCATTTGGTTTTTCTATTTTCTCAAAGATTGTATATTCTAGAAACAAATATAACAAATATGTGTGTGTTTCCCAAATAATAAATGAGGGTTGCTTTTTGTTTATTTAGCTTTACAAAACTTAAATAAATGCCTGCTCTAAAAAGCATTGCAAAATCTGTTCATTATCATCTACATTTACCCCCCACTTCAAGATGTGGATTTAATCCAAGTAGAAGCGTGAGTGAATGCAGAAAGGACACATATGTGCCAATGCGCGTCCTCGTGATGGGATACACTTTTCAAACATGTCCTTCAAGCTGTTGGCTTTTGGTGAATATCATGAGAACTCATTAGGGATGGAGCCTCATCCAAGTATTTAACATGAAAGGGTTAAACATCAGGGTGCTGTACCTCTCTATTGTGATGGGGGTTTACTATACAAACACAAACTTTTAAGATGGGAAACAAGATCTTTGCTTGGAGATGAGCCACGAACAGCTGAGTCAACAAGTTGGGAAAATATTTCTTTAAGGGTCATTACAAAAATAAGATTTGAATTCCCGGGAGTATGAAAGTAAAGGAGGAAAAGCAACAGAGATACTAAAGGAAAAGAATCAGAAAAAAAAATACATTCAGGGATTGTATCTCAAAATCTAACCAGATCTAATTCAGCTTCCACTTGCAGCTAACAAGAGAAGTATTATGGCTTCAACACATCTATAACTTATAACAAATAAAACCCATGGGGAACATCTACTAGACTTGTCCAAATGGACCAAATACATTTTTTTTCCTTTTTGGACGGTTCTGACGAAATTCAGGGGCTTTTTCCATTCAGAAATTAGTCATCACTCACCCTCCCCAACACTCTTTCACACGTCTCATTCACCTTCTCTCACACTCTCATTCACTTTCTCAATGTCTCCCTATGTTCTCTGCCGACGTCTTTCTTGTCCCCGTTTTCTTTCTTTGCAGCTCAGTTTTCTTTTCTTGTTGTCCCACTTTCTTCTGTCTTTTTTCTCTTAGTCTGCTTCTCCTAGATATCAGCTCCCTTAATCAGGCTCCTGGAGCACTTCCGCAAAAAGGTGGAGCCTCCGCGTACACTCTCTTCCCTGATTGGAGGAAGAAGCTGTTCCTGTGGTGCGTACCGTGGCTCCGCCGGACGTACTTCAAGAAGCCAGATTATTGCAGATGAATTCACAGAGAAAGAGAAGCACTTCTGCATTATTCTGGCCTCTCACCATACTTCCGCGAGGTTGGGACAGCCTCTTCACCCGTTCCAATTGGGGTGAGGGTGTGCACGGGGCCTTCTCTCTATTGTGGAAGCGCTCCAAAGGGCTAACACAGCTGATAACGGGGAGCAACAGGCGAAGAAAGAAGAAAGAGCCTGTCGGCAGAGAGGGTAGGGAGACATTGAGAGAGAGCATGAGAAAGCAACAAAATGCAAATGAAAATTTGTAATTCTCTGCTTCATTTTCATTTGTTTCTTTGGGTCCATCCTCATTTTTTGGAAATTCATACAAATTAATGAAATTGGCAAATTTCATTAAAATTTGTACAAATCAGAATGCACAAGTCCAACATGTAGTGTGTCCAGCAGCTGAATGTACTATTTTTACATTCCCATAAATCAATAGGCATTAAGTCTATTGATCTAAAACAAATATATTTTAAAAGCCTCGACATTAGCAATAAACGGTAAATTGTGTTTACTAAAAAATTTTTAACAAAAATCCACAAATTGACCTGTTAATTTTATAGAATAATATTGCATTAAATTGGTGAAATATTTGTATAGACCTAAAAAGGTACCATTCTAACTGGCTTCTAACAAACGGCAATTGGCTTGTAAATTGATCTGGTTGCCTCTCAATCTCTACAGATATTTGTCAACGCCTTTTGCTAGGACAGTTGTGTCCCGTGTACAATAGAAAGGAAACAGATCTGTTTTCTTTTCAGATTGGCTCTTTGTCTAGTAGATTTCTAGGCAGCTGTCTTTAGTGTTACCTACACCTAAAGCCTCTACGGTACGGGAAACATAAATAACCGCCTGACCCGATGTCAAGTGATACACTTTACGTGCACTCAATGGATGACTAGGGACTAATTCTCTACAAAACTGGACTGTCCCATGTGGTATATATGTGTGTGTGTGTGTGTGTGTGTGTGTGTGTGTGTGTGTGTGTGTGTGTGTGTGTGTGTGTGTGTCGGGAAGGCCGCCTTTGTCCTAATTTTCTCAATAGGGACTAATTCTTCTATGGCCAACAAAGAAAAAAGCTAATTAACTGGAAATAACATTAACTGTATACTCCTGCCATGATTTGCATAGTAAGGTCCCTTTAAATTTATGTTTTGCAGATGTATGGGGGGGGTCTGCATTTTGCTATTTTACATTCCGGAGATGTGTCCAACCAAGCAAATCGCCTGGCATGTGATCTGTTACCCGACAGTCAGCTCCAGCTTGCTGGCTTGGCAAACACTTCAGGTAGGGGTCCATTTAGTCCCCCCCCCGTGCACAGTCAATCAGTGACAAGAATCATCAGACCATGGAGGGCAGCTGCAGCTTCTATCTCAGGTGAGTCGAATATTGAATTTCTCACAGTGTAAAGTAAAGTGTACAGTTAATATTAATATTAAGAGAACAATCAAACCTACAATCTGTCTAGATATTCTATACTCTGACACCCCAATTGACCCCTAATTTCATTTACTGTTATTATCTAACATGCAATCTGCTTCAACGTCTTCCTCACATCTTTGTGGATGAGATTCACGTTTGCCTCCCACATTTCTTACCCGATTAGAAGATGCAGAATGGCGTGTGACTTCTTCGTAAGGGCCAACATTCTCCCACGTGACAAGGAAAACGTTAGTAGGGGTGAAGGCGGCCTCCGGGAAACCTCTATCAATGTGGCGGGCTGCAATGTTGAAAATCTCCTCAGAAACATCCTGGCGGTAATAAATCTTCCCTCTGCTGTTACTTGTATCGATGTCAGACAGGAATGGGGCTATCAGTGGAAAATCTGTAGGAAAACCATCATCCACATATTGGGTTTCTCGGGGAAAGTCTTGGGTTGAGATGATGCCATTGGTTCCAACCTAAAGATCAAAGTAACAGAAGACTATATCACATACCATACAGGATCAATGTTACATCATGTGTTTGTTCTTGTGAGGTAGTAGCGAGTTCCCTAGTGTCGGTATTCAAGAAACAAGTCCTTCCTTCTTGGCAGATACTCTTATGTGGGCCACCTTCCCATGTCACCCATCTTCTCTAATACAATCTTAACTAGACTACTGCATAGAACAGACTAACGGGATAGTAGACAGATGATCTACTTAGCACTTATTTAGACTTCTTCATGCAAAGAAAGTCTATAGGAACGTCTCACCTCTTGCCTCTTAAGTCAATATGCCATCAGAAGTCATTGGGTGACCATCATGCGGTTAACAGGTATCTTCCATAAAAATAAAACATCTGAAACTTCTACAAGAACTTCCAACGTAATCCCTCAAACCTTTAAAGGCTAGGTTTTCGAGGCAGATCTAGGGATTTAGGTTACTTTTTGGGTCTTTAAGCCTGTATTGGTAGAGAGGCAAAATCTATGAGACAAAGCAGGAAAATTCTATCCCCTGTTCTTTATTAATATGGCCCAGTGAGCTGTATCTTCTAATATCTTGTGGCTTTTTCTTTGGTCTAGGGAACCCAGGAGGCCAGAGGACAACGTGAGTGTCAGAACTTAACTAAGTGGAACTAAACTCTAAAAGCAATCAGGACAAGGATGAATTTAGATGTGCCCCACGAAAGCTACCTCTCCCCCATATAGCGCACAACCTTAAATAAACTGCATAATTTGTACTTGGGTTTTCTTACCCCATCTGACATTATTACAGTACAATGGGTAAGTAGGACCTATCCTAGTACTCTTGTCATAGGGTGGCATGGCAGCCGTATTCTAATAAGAACGATAGACAGGCAACCATTTCCACTCCAGATGATGAAGATAAGGCTGGCTGAGAACTGTAGGAGTCATTGTGTGCAACAATTAGCGTGACAGCGGCTTTCTTATAACACTAATAGTTACTGCAATAGAAGATTCTGCTTGGGTTATTCGGATAACTGGCCAAATAATAATACATTAATACTTATATCGCACAACCACATTCCCCCAACTGTACAATATGGTTATAAACTACAAATAGTCATTGGCCAATGCACAGAATATGAAGGAAGTGTCTTCACCCCACCCTAACCCTGTAGCGGGGCAATCAATGAGCTCTGGCTGAGCTGCAGACAGCTGGTCCTCGTCCATAATGAACATTTATGGACAGCAGCTGAAGCCCCAATGTGCGTTGTACTGACAATGATTTCATGTAGCCCCTCCAGAATCAGACGGGGGTTTCATTGTTTTGCAAGCACCATTTTAATCACCAGCCTGCTGAATGTTAGAAATTAATTTCAAATATTAATACACAATTTTATTCCCCAAAGCATTTATTTTGTTAAAGAGAAATTATTGCACCCAGTTTTAAAACTTTGCACCAGAATTGCCCTTTATAACTAACTCCTTTGTTTCCATATGTTCATCAAGTATTCCTTTGTGTTGGAATTTTCAACACAGTTGGAAATCTATAAGATTCTTATGAATGATTAGGGTAATACATAGAGTTCCATTGTGTGTGCAGATGTCTGTTGGGGAGGAAATAATAACAACTCTGGAAAAAATGTACATGTTTCATTATTTCATGTCTTCCCTCTGTTTTTCCAATATATGAATTCATATCTAACCCTACAAAGGGCACGTACTGATTTTTCCATAAACACGTCATTTTGCTCTTAAAATACAATGACCACAGGGACAAAAGAGATCTAACATGATAAAGCGAATTGTTCAAATAGGATAAGTAGCAATGGGTCAAACAGGATCACTTCAGATGGTTGGATCAATACACATGTGTTGCGTGGTATAAATGCAAGCGATGCCAGTGGACTGAATGGTATCAGTGCAAATGAGTGGTGTGGGATCAGTACCAGTCGAATGAATGGGATCGGGGCCAGTGGACTGAATGAGAGCGGTGCCAGCGCAGTGAATGGATTTGGCGCTAGTGGACTAAATGGGATCAGCGCCAGTGGGCTGAATGAGAGCAGTGCCAGCACAGTGAATGGATTTGGCGCTAGTGGACCCAATGGGATCAGGGCCAGTGGACTTAATGAGAGAAGTGCCAGCACAGTGGGTGGAATTGGCGCTAGTGGAGTGAATGGGGTCAGTACCAATGGATTGCATGTGACTGGTGTCAGTGGACTGAGAGGGATCAGTGCAAATAGGTTGAATGGGATCAGTGGCAGTTGACTAAATAGGATCAGTGTTGGCGGAATGAATGGGATCAGTGCCAGTCACAGAGGTTAGATGAGTGCAATAAGCACAGTGGCAGTGTGTAAGTGGATCATTGCCAGTCTGAGTTGGCCCCAGCTGTCTAAGCAGTGGCACGTCTGCACAAATGCCAGTGTAAGGTATATCACCGCAGATCAATGTGATGAAGGAGGGCTGCACTTACATAGAGCTGGGTAAACTGGGCTTCATAGAAGAGCAGGGGCTGGCTGAGCGTCACCACATCGGAGGTCTCGTCGTCTCCTTCTGGCAGGAGCCGATCCCCTCTGTGCTCCCCGTAAGGGAAGAGCTCCTGTCGGGACAGAGCAGCGGCGAAGCCCAGCAGCAGGCAGTGCAAGAGGAGCGCATGCAGAACAGCCGCGTCCCGCATGGTGAGTGGCAGCCGGATCGGAGTGAGGGCAGGGGGATGAGCACCGCGCCCCGCACACAGCCAGTGGAATTCTGACCCAGGAGCTCCCACATCCGACCCCAGGCAGTTCGTTGGGTGGGCGGAACCCAGCTGCTTCCCAGACCACGGATTGGCCAGGAGATGATGCTGCCGGCCAGTGGGGAATGCGGGAGGATGTTCACTGCCCGGTGGGAAGCTTCCAGCTGGCTCATCGCCCCCTGCCCATGGGGTCTGCGGGGCTGGAGAGTGGGTGTGGAGGACATCGCGGAAGCTGAGCCGGCTCATATTTAACCCCTTCCTTGCATGTGACACGTAAAGGGTTAAGGAACCAATTGAAACAACTCAGACCAGTGCATTGACTGCTGCTGCTGCTGCAGAACATCTTTGGGAAACAGAATGTGAGGTTCCTTAGGAGGAAGATGTAGAGTCTTAAAAGACATGAAGACCACTTTATAGTTTATACCCACCCCCGGGCAATGACCTTTAGGGGCAGCCGGCGATGGGCTCCTGGTATGTGGCCACTTGGTACGAAAATGTGCCAGGCTGGCCAGGGGTGTTCCCAGGGAGGGCTCAGGGAAAGACTGTGTCACTAAACATGGCTGGTAACTTGGACTGAGAGGGGGAATAGCTTCAGATCTCCTGGAAACAGAGCTGGCATTCAGCGCAACGTGAACATAGCTCCCAATTGCCCCTCTTTAGGACAACAGTCCCTCTTTGCAACATACATCCTTCTTCCTTGGCTTTGATGTCCCTCTTCCCTAGCTGGTAATGATTGTGGGGTATGAGTGTAATACAATGTCCCACAGCCCTAAAAGCCATTAATGTGCACATAAACAGGAGAGAGTGTGTTTATAAACTAACTTGCATAACAAAAACATTATTATTATTATTCTAAACAACGTAAGATCCATTGATAGCTACAGAAAGGTCACATAAAAAGATTTTTACTTCATATATATCGGTTCGTCTTAGTCTGTCACTTCTAGTCTCGAATATATGTAGTGAGAGAAGCGATGTGTCTATTGTTGGCGCTATATAAATAAACCATAATAAAGCTGAATACCTACCGCTCTCTGTATTCATTACTGTCACCAGGTCCAGGAAAGCAGATTGAAAGGGAACCGTCATCTTCACAGCTTTCTGATACATATTCATTACATCTCTTATTTTGATCTTTCAATACCATGAAAAGGAGCCTCTAGAGTCCCGGCGACCCCCTAAAAAACAATGCATATGAAAAGTACTTTGTAGGAACTTCAAATAGGAAAAAAGGTAGTTATAAAAAGTAAGAGCCTAGAGGGAGACCAACCAGACCCCACTGACGAGGACCATGAAGGCCAAAACATACGTCTGAGATTGTTGGTTCCCGTGTGCAGAGGAAATTTACCCAGCATTTTGGCATGTGGCAGCACTGGCGTAACTACAGGGATCGCAGCTGTGGCGGGGTCCGTGCCTCTATGAGGCTCGTGAGACCCCTGCTTCGTGTCTCCTCGTACCGATTCAAAATAGTTAACAAAGGGCCCTTCCGACCTGTGTGTGTGAACATGGATGTGTAATTGCGTGTGCGAGCATGGATGTGTAATTGTGTGTGCGAGCATGGATGTGTAATTGTGTGTGAGAGCATGGATGTGTAATTGTGTGAGAGCATGGAAGAGTAATTGTGTGTGTGAGAGAGCATGGATGTGTAATTGTGTGTGTGTGAGAGAGAGCATGGATGTGTAATTGTGTGTGTGTGAGAGAGAGCATGGATGTGTAATTGTATGAGGGAGCATGGGTGTGTAATTGTGTGTGAGAGAGAGCATGGATGTGTAATTGTGTGTGCGAGCATGGATGTGTAATTGTGTGTGTGTGAGAGAGCATGGATGTGCAATTGTGTGTGAGAGAGCATGGATGTGTAATTGTGTGTGTGTGAGAGAGCATGGATGTGTAATTGTGTGTGAGCATGGATGTGTAATTGTGAGAGAGAGCATGGATGTGTAATTGTGTGAGAGAGCATGGATGTGTAATTGTGTGAGGGAGCATGGATGTGTAATTGTGTGTGTGTGAGAGAGCATGGATGTGTAATTGTGTGTGTGTGAGAGAGAGCATGGATGTGTAATTGTATGAGGGAGCATGGGTGTGTAATTGTGTGTGAGAGAGCATGGATGTGTAATTGTGTGTGCGAGCATGGATGTGTAATTGTGTGTGTGTGAGAGAGCATGGATGTGTAATTGGGTGTGTGTGAGCATGGATGTGTAATTGTGAGAGAGAGCATGGATGTGTAATTGTGTGAGGGAGCATGGGTGTGTAATTGTGTGTGCGAGCATGGATATGTAATTGTGTGTGTGTGTGTGTGTGAGAGCATGGATGTGGAATTGTGTGAGAGAGCATGGATGTGTAATTGGGTGTGTGTGAGCATGGATGTGTAATTGTGAGAGACAGCATGGATGTGTAATTGTGTGTGTGAGAGAGCATGGATGTGTAATTGTGTGTGTGAGAGAGCATGGATGTGTAATTGTGTGTGTGAGAGAGCATGGATGTGTAATTGTGTGTGTGAGCATGGATGTGAAATTGTGTGAGAGAGCATGGATGTGTAATTGTGTGAGAGAGCATGGATGTGTAATTGTGTGAGAGCATGGATGTGTAATTGTGTGAGAGCATGGATGTGTAATTGTGTGAGAGCATGGATGTGTAATTGTGTGAGAGCATGGATGTGTAATTGTGTGTGTGTGTGTGAGAGAGAATGAATGTGTAATTGTGTGAGGGAGCATGGATGTGTAATTGTGTGTGTGTGAGAGAGCACGGATGTGTAATTGTGTGTGCGAGCATGGATGTGTAATTGTGTGTGTGTGTGAGAGCATGGATGTGTAAGTGTGTGTGAGAGCATGGATGTGTAATTGTGTGTGAGAGCATGGATGTGTAATTGTGCGTGTGTGAGAGAGCATGGATGTGTAATTGTGCGTGTGTGAGAGAGCATGGATGTGTAATTGTGTGTGTGTGTGTGAGAGCATGGATGTGTAAGTGTGTGTGAGAGCATGGATGTGTAATTGTGTGTGAGAGCATGGATGTGTAATTGTGCGTGTGTGAGAGAGCATGGATGTGTAATTGTGCGTGTGTGAGAGAGCATGGATGTGTAATTGTGTGTGTGTGTGAGAGAATCGATGTGTAATAGTGTATGTCAGAGCATGGATGTGTAATTGTGTGTGTGTGAGAGAGCATGGATGTGTAATTGTGTGTGAGAGAGCATGGGGGGCAAGTGGCAAAGAAGGCTCAGACCAACTGTGGGGGGGCCCTGGGGCAATTTTCGCATCAGGGCCCTGTGGTTTCTTTTTTTCTGTACAGTGGCAGAATCGGACTGATATGTCAATGGAGATTTTCTCCACTGTAATGGCACAAAAGAGCTAACATTGGAGTTCATCTCAATCCTTTTTTAGTATGTAATTACCTGAAGTAGAAGCTGCATCAAAAGCCCTTCCACCGACCGGCGGTTAGTATATATCAGAGGGCCAACATCTCCTGCAAGGAAAATACCTGGGGCTCGGGGGCAAATGCCTATGGGGGATTCTGCAGGGTAACCATGTAAATTTAAAGGCACTTCTCCATGCATTAAAGTGCATGTGGCTGGAGTGTCCCCTTTAATTAGGTTTCTTTCATGTATAGAGCTGCGTGCCTGTGCCTGCCCTGTGCCTGTGCCTGTGCCTGCCCTGTGTGCTGCTCTAAGTTTAAGCTTTTGGCCACTACTTGAACCCTTTTTTGTTTTAATTGCATTTTCATAAAGAGCAAACAGAGTAACTAGAGTGAAAATCTATCACATGCTATTGAATATTAATTCTTCCATATAATGCCAAGGAAAAAATAATCCAATATATTTCATTTGCTAATTTTTTAATTATCTATTTTTTTGAAGCTATACAGTTTAGTATGTGTTGTCTTTGTTAATGGCTTCCTTGTGTTGCACTCGTGACATGTAATGTTCCCTCATAAGCTCCGACATACTTTAAAACAT
The DNA here is from genome assembly GCF_027358695.1 of Spea bombifrons. Taxonomy (NCBI): domain Eukaryota; kingdom Metazoa; phylum Chordata; class Amphibia; order Anura; family Pelobatidae; genus Spea; species Spea bombifrons. Next base: position 41,655,222 of record NC_071095.1, on the reverse strand, counting down.
TACTGGATGCCCACCTTATTCTATAAATCACTCCACCGATACCCCGCTCCCCCCACCAGCTTCTCTTCAAATAACTATCTACCCTAAAATAGGGTAACCCGACAGCCCCTTACGTCCTACACAGCAGCCATGGGTTTAATTCGCCATGCGATGTATACTTTTCATTTACATTCTTGGTTAAAAGGTAAATTATTCACCCCCGCCTGAGGCCAGCTGGGACCAATCTATAGCTTGTTTAAATGTACACAGCCTATAATTCCCCCGACGTGATCCTCTCACGGTTTTTGCCTCCTGCGTGTGATTCTGTTTGTAATTAATAATCTCCATTTTTAGTATGTCTGGATATCTTGTCACTGGATTCATTACTGGAGTAATTTTGTTCTCTAAGGTTTCGCTGACACTCTTCATATGCCGCTTTCTTTCTTGAGTTATCTTATGCTGCCGAGATCTGAGAAAAGTTCATTTAAAAAGAATATACAGTAAAGTCCTTGGGACCGGGGCAAAAACTCTAAAACTCATGGTCAAGCCTTAAGAGTCCCCGGAATGGTTATTTCTCATAACATAACTGTTAAATGAAGGAAACGAAGAGCAAGAGGAGCAGCGTATTGGGTTCATTGCTGTCCTTTATGTCCTGTCCATCGTGTCTGTCCTCTGCAATTTGTGCCACAAAGATACTGCACCTCATTAACCATTTTCCAAGGATAACGCCTTAATCCCTTATAGATTGTAGGCAAAAAGTAGCTTGAGTAGAGTAGGTAAAGGTCTCAACAGAAATACATAAAATCTGCAAAAAAAGTATAAAATTGATAATAAAAATGTGCGAGGCTGTTTCTGAATATACATTGATTTTCTTTAAAACTATCATCATCAGGAAGGTATAAAAGTGATGAGACGTGACAGTTCTGTTGTTTATCACCACCAAAAGGGTTTGCAGTCTGGAAAAACCAGGAAACGAGAGTGGCAAAAAACTCAGAAGAAACAAATACTGTTACTAGAACGATATCTTTATATCTGAATTTAACCTTCCACTTCAAGGAACCTGTGTAATGATTCATCTTTGAGGGTATCCGTAAAACCAGCATTGTCTGGGGACCCGGACAACAATCATTCAGATTCTAGGATAACAGTGATGTCTCAGACAGGGGCACAAAGCGTTAAATGAGCATCAGTAGTCATAACTATCCTGCAGTACTAATATCTTCTTAAACCGGTAATCTTTATTAGGGTCTCTTGAATGAGTACACATGAGAATGAGCACAAAATCCCACACCAAAGGACCCAGGACAGCCATTATTTGTTATTTTTGTATTATTTAGTAGTGATCTCTATGGATTCTTGAGATGAATACGCATAGTCTAAGGCTCTGCCCTTCATAATCGGAATTTGTTCTCCAATAACAATAAAGCTCAGTGTAAAAAGTGGCCCCTTCTCCTAATTGAACTTGCATATTTCCGAAGGTTACGGACTAGTCATATCTGCTAATTTCCCTTACAACCGCTTGGCTTTCACACATGACTAGGCCTTAATGCCGTGTAGTAAATATCACCGGAATGGTTGAAGATTGTAGATGTTGAATCTGGAATCAGTTGTTTCACTGCTGAGCAGCCTTACTTGATTATAGCAAATCCTGACAGTACAAACCAGATGT
>NC_071095.1:40183574-40321074 GCF_027358695.1 Spea bombifrons | reverse complement strand
AGTACTGTATGTCCCATTCTGCTGTCCCCTGCTTGCTCCTATTAAATTGAAAAGTCTCCCTCAACTGTTTGTTTCCACTCTGCTTTTAGTTCCCTGACCAAATGTTCTTTCTCCTAATCTCTTTGCTTTCCCCTTTGTCAGTACATTTTTTTCTATAGCGCCAGCAGATTCCATGGAGCTGTGCCATTTTCTGCCATGCCATGATTCTGGCTGTGAGTGCACCGTCTTCATCTCGCATGCCTTTACCAGGGGATTTCCTTTGGAGATTTCTACAATGCCTTTCCCCTTCTGTCTGTGTCCATCCTCAATCTCTCCATGTCTGTTCTGGTCAGTCACATTGATCCTGTATATGATTTTTCTTTTTGAAAATGTAATTATTTTGTTGGAGGGGGTTGTAGATCAGTTGTACAGCCTCTCAACCAGAAGTGGTAGAGTTTAGTAGGGTAATGGAAGATAAACATTTGCCGAGAAATCGTATAGCTGCCCTGAAACAAAGACGAGGACTTCAGCGTTAAACACACAGGCTAGATCGGCCCAGTGGTTCATATTGTAATTCAATCTCTCTGTCTGTTCGTTTTGGAAGAAAAAATGGCCAATGTGGTCCCTTGGGGTAGCTCACAATAGCCAAGTGTGGCACCACAATATCTCTTAAGAATATTGGCACCTTAATTACTGTAAAGTCTTTAACACTGTCATACTTTCCTGAAATAGAGCAAGAAATGATTGCGGCCCATCCATGGACACTGGCTAAAGAGACGACTTAGCCCTTCATTAAAGGTAAGACCTTTCTGCTTAACAAAAATCATCTTCCCCTCTGTGTGTAAAGAGCCGTGGGTGTTTTACGATATGTGTTGCCATGTAGGTTACCGTTGTATTCTAATGGCTTTCCCCCGCAGACACCACCCTGAGCTGATTGTTTTTGGTGGCAATTGAAATAAAATCCTTTCCCTTAGATATACTCTTAGTCCCCATGTGCCTGTTGGTGTTGAGGACATGCTTATCACAAGGTTGTAAGATAAGCATTTAGTGTCATTGTCTAGGACTAGATTTGGTTGAGATCTCATAGACAAGAGAGATATGTTTGGCCAATATGTCAAGCTGTCAAACACCCTGCATTATGTTTAAGACTACAGTTTCATTGGAACAGGAAAAGACCAAAATATTTTTATTTTTTTTTTTGTCGATGGGTTACCAAGTAAAAAAGCAAGAGCAAGTGCCATTAAGGTCTGTGATGCTCCTGAATGCTGAATGGTCATCTATGCAGATTCTGCTATTGTCTGGGCCAGTGCACTATTGGGTAAAAGAGGGCTAGGTGGTAAGGCAAATTGCTTGCCTCAATAGAACAGCCTTTTAAGGTGGCTCATTAAGTCGTTTTCTTTTTCTGCTTTACAAGCGACAGTGGTGGACTCCACATAGATTTGACAGAGACCCTGGCAATGATGAGAAGATCTGACATTCTAGGACATGCCGTGAGCCCTTGCAGCTGGTAAGACTAACAAGAATGCCATTTTGGGGTCAAGAAGGAATTTTTTCCCCTGGTTAGTGCAAAATTGGAAAGAGTGAAACTGGGGGTTTTTTTTGCCTTCTTTTGGATCAACAGCAACAAATTAACCGATATAGGAAAGGCTGAACTTGATGGACGCATGTCTTTTTTCAGCCTATGTAACTATGTAACAGTCTGCGCAGCACTCTCTCCATGTCGCCCTTGTGTCCCTTCCTCCCATCAAACAGTTCTGCTGCTCATAGATCCTCCTCTTCCTCTTGTTCCCTTGATACAACTGTTTCTTTGGCTCCCTGTTTCATTCCCCTTTTGTATGCTTCTCTCTTTGCTTAATTCCATAAGTTTTGCGACACCCTCCCCTAAATAATTCAGTCATCTGCTTCAGTCCTCTAATACCTCGCCGCCTAGAAGGTTTAAGGAAGACGCTCTCTTCTGCCACTTGTTTCACCAATCATTACTTTTACCAACCCATACTGACTGCCCCTTGCCCATTCTCCCCTCCTTATTTAACATAGCATTGCTAGAACGTCGCTGGTGTGAGGACAAGCCACTTGAACTTATGGGCCTTATGGTGGAAGACCAATGCCTTAACCGCTACTCCAAATCAGAGGTACAGGTTACCCATTTGAAAACGCATAAAAACCCTGGTATGTATCAACTCTCTCTCTATAACGTTCTTTATAATCGAAAATTATACACTCTTAAAAATGTCTTATGAAGTGTTCCGTAGTGCAGGTGTAATAGCCAGTTCATGCGTTAAAATTGCATGATTTTGTCAAAGGGATTTGGGTCACTCTGCCAGCATCAGCCAATGGAACCTCTCATACCTTGGAGTCAGACCTTCAGGGTGGTTGGGGGTTATTCAAATCTTACTGGAATGTGGCTTCCCTTTCGTGCTAACCTTTATTTTCCTGTCATCCAGTCGCAGTACAAGGGGGTAGTAATCTTACTCGGGACAAGTAGAATCTAAAAGTGAATAAATAGTTAAAATGTCCGAAGCCCCTCCTCCTTACCCATAAAAACCGGCACCTCTCCAAAGATGGCAGTTTTTTTCTTGTCCCTTTCAGGGACGGATGGTAGAATCTTCAGTTCCGGACGGACTTGCTGGTGAGGCGCACGGGTTGCTGCTTGGGGGTTCCTCTTCCTCCGATTGCTCCCCGGGTGGTGAGCAGAGAGGCTTTTCCTTCTGTAGCGGTTCGCGTTACGGAAGATGACGGTTTGCATCCTTTTGTATGGTGATGCGGGAGCGTGCGCATTAAGGTGGACCGCACGCCCGGGTGTCGTTGCGTTCCACTGAAGATCCGATCGCGCTACTGAGCATGCGCGAATCGGATCTTCCGGAGGGCGGCATTTTTGAATGCTTTAAAAAGCGCTTTTTCCTGTCTGACTGCAGGAGCATTGCCAGTACAGGATTACCGTGTCACCAGCCCCCCCACACGGTTCAGAGGAGTTTAGGGTAAGATTTATTTATCTTTTCTCTATACTTTCTCTGCCCTCGTATAAAAAAAAAAAAAAAAAAAAAAAAAAAAAATTTCTTGTTAACCTCTGTTTTCTTTTATCAGATGTCTAGTCCGGTTCCTATAGAAATGCCAGAGAAGGATAAAAGGCCACCGGCTTCCAGAAAAGCTACTTCTAAATCCAAGCATGTGGCTTGTTCAGAGTGTGCTACTCCTCTCCCGGATGGTTGTCGTAAGAAAATGTGTAATTCATGCTCGGCAGAACAACTTGCTACTGAAAAGTATAAGGATTTGCATTCCTTCCTGGGTTGGTTCCAGGAGAATTTGGCCCAGACCTTTGAAGCTTTTCAACTTTCTGCTGCTCATTCCCAGGAGAAAAGGAAGGAAAGTTCGCATAAACGCATGAGGTCCAGATCTTCATCTAGGTCAGACCTTTCCTCCGGTGAAATCTCTCACTCATCTCTCTACTTCAAGTGATAGTTCAGAGGATGAGGTTTTTTTCCCTCCTCAGGAGCTTCGCAAGTTTTTTAAGGAGGTTTCGCGTTTTTTACTAGAGGAGGATTCAGAGAAAGTTAAAGGTTTTCCGGTTCTACCAAAACTAACAGAACTTATGGAAAGAGAATGGAAGCACCCAGGTAAAAGAGCCTTTATTTCAAAACAGTTCAGACAACTGTTTAAACTTCAAGGGGAAGACACATGGGATGATCCCCCTAAAGTGGACTTCCAAATTGCACAGCTTTCCAAAAAGACTACCATTCCAATTGGAGGGGTGTCAGGTCTTAAAGACCCCATGGATAGAAGGGCAGAAGCTTCGTGCAGGCGCATTTTTCAGGCTGCAGGTTCGCAGTGTAAGGCTACGGTGGCCAGCGCAGCGGTGGCCAGAGCCCAGAATATTTGGATTCACGCCTTGGGAGAATGTCTCTCCGATGACTCAGATTCTGAGATTTCCAGACTCCTTAACAGGTTAAAGCTCTCCAATAGTTTTTTGTTGGATTCATCTCACGAATCTCTTAAATTATCGGCCAGAACTATGGGATTGTCCTCAGTGGCACGAAGAGCCCTGTGGTTACGTTCCTGGACAGCGGATTTGGCGTCCAAGGCCTCTTTATGTGATTTACCCTTTGAGAGGAAAAAGCTGTTTGGAGCTCCGCTAGAAGACCTGATCAGACAGATGTCAGATACCAAACGAGCTCTCCCTCAGGATAGAAGGATCAAGTGGAATCGTAAATACTCTTATCGGAATGCCAGACCTTTCCAGTCTTCCCGCTCTCAGAATTTTCGTCGTCCCTATGGAGATAGGAAATTCCAAGAACGTCCTGGTAAGCAAGAAAAGAGGAAGCTCTGACAAAGTAGGAGGAAGATTGCTATGGTTCAGAGACGCCTGGGAGCAGACTACTCAAAATATTTGGATTCGGAAGATCATTGCGGAGGGATACAAAATCAAGTTTTTTTTCGACCTCCTTTGAGCCGCTTTCTCATGTCCTCATATCCTGCGGAAAGCAAAAATGTAGCCCTGTTTTCAGCATGCCTCACGCTGCTACAGAAAGGAGTCATAGAGAAGGTCCCAGTTCGTCACAGATTCCAGGGTGTCTACTCTCTTCTCTTTTTGGTTCCAAAGCCGGACGGCTCCTTCCGTCCGGTTTTGGATCTGAAGAGGGTCAACAGTTGTATACGCTATCAACATTTCCGCATGGAGAACCTCAAATCTGTCACTCAGATTCTGCAAAGAGGAGATTTTATGGTTACTGGATTTAAAAGACGCCTATCTTCATGTGCCTATGGCCAACGTGTCCAGAAAGTTCCTCAGGTTCTCGGTTCGAGTAAACAAGATAATTTATCACTTTCAATTCAAAGCCCTCCCATTCGGTCTTTCGTCGGCTCCAAGAGTTTTTACCAAGATCCTGTGCCCATTGACGGCAAGCCTAAGACTCCGGGGTGTCGCTATCGTACCATACTTGGACGACTGGCTCATCAAGGCCGACTCTACAAAAAAGCTTCTGGCAGACTTGGACACCACGGTTCATTTTCTAGAACAACATGGCTGGATCATAAACAAGGAGAAATCCAATCTCCTTCCCCCCACCAGGATCCAGTTCCTGGGGTTGATGGTGGACTCAGTTTCCCAGTGCATCTTCCTCCCGCAATCAAAGATCAGGAAGATAAGACAGGAAATTTCCTTTCTTCAAAGGAATCCTACCTGCTCTGTCAGAAGGGCTATGAGTGTCCTGGGTGTTCTTACAGCGTCCATCCCTGCGGTCCGTTGGGCAAAGTCTCAGCTGCGTCCCTTACAATGGCAGATCCTTTCCAACTGGTCAAGAAGGGAAGAAGACTTAGACGCAATCTTCACAATATCACGCCAAGTCCCATCTCAGCTGAACTGGTGGAAGAAGTCAACCCATCTTTCCGGGGGTCTCTCGTTCCAACCCCGACATTGGATAACTCTGACCACGGATGCCTCCAGAATCGGCTGGGGGGCGCATTTAGGTTGCCTCTTCAGACAGGGAATTTGGTCTCCGGACGATTCTCATCAGTCTTCAAATTACAGGGAATTAAAGGCAGTCCTTCTAGCCCTCATGGCTTTCAGGCCCCATGTAGAGGGTCATTTTGTAAGAATCCAGTCGGACAACGCTACGACAGTGGCTTACGTAAACAAGCAAGGAGGAACACGAACACGAAAGCTTCAGATTCTGTGCTCTGTTTTAATGAAGTGGTCCCAACAACATCTGCAGGACATCTCGGCAACCCACATCAGAGGCTGCTACAATCTTATTGCGGACGACCTCAGCCGGGCAAGGTGGTCTCAGGCAGAGTGGTCCCTGACCATGCAGACCTTCTCCTTCTTGGTGGCAAGATTCGGCCTCCCAGAGATAGACTTGATGGCTACCAGAAAAAACAGGAAAGTGCCGGTTTTTGCGTCCCTCAACAGGCTGGATTCTCCTCAGGTTCTGGACGGCCTTTCAATTCAATGGAATTTCTGTTTGGCCTACATATTTCCTCCGGTAGCCTTGATCCCGAGAATTCTCCAAAAGATTTGCTCAGACAGGGCCAGGGTCTTGGCCATCATGCCTTGCTGGCCAAGTCGAAGTTGGTTTGCCCTTCTCAGACAACTTACCTTGGCATCCTGGGAACTTCCGACGTTGGAGCCTTTGTTGGACAACAGGGAGCTTCCTCCAGACCTCCTTCGGATGTTTCGGTTGACGGCTTGGCTTTTGCAAGGATGATTCTGCGGAACCAAGGTGTTGACGGTGACCTTTCTGATCTTCTGTTGAATTCTGTAAGACGCTCTATATCCAGGATATATTTTCGTGTTTGGAAGAAATTTCTTCTGTGGTGCTCTGCTCGAGGTTTGACTGTCTTCCCTCAGAATATCAGCTCTATTCTGCAGTTCTTGCAAGATGGTTTAGATTCAGGTCTCAGTGTTTCTACCTTAAAGGGTCAGGTCTCGGCACTTAACCATTTTTTTCTTTCAGACTTGGCCTCTCACCTTCTAGTAAGATGTTTCTTTAAAGCTGTGACCATTCGGCGTCCCCGTCAAGGTCTCATTTTCCTACCTGGGATCTTACTCTCGTCCTGCAGGCTCTTTGTTCGGCTCCTTTTGAACCATTGGAGGAAGTTTCATTGAAGATCCTTTCCCTCAAGACGATTTTTTTGGTGGCAATTACTTCAGCCAAGAGAGTGGGGGAACTTCAAGCCCTCTCGTCTTCAGCAGATTTCACTGTTTTCCATCAGGACAAGGTTGTGTTGCATTTGAAACCCTCGTTTCTTCCGAAAGTCATCTCCAGGGTGAGTATCAATCAACCATTGGTTCTTCCCTCGTTTTTTCCGTCTCCTTCCTCCCCGGAAGAATGTAAATGGCATTCCTTGGATGTTAAAAGGGCTTTGGAATATATCTCAAGCGTACTTCATCCTTCCGTACCACCGACCACCTTTTTTGTCAATTTTTTTTGGTCATTCTGCTGGTAAGGCGGCTTCAAAGGCTACCATTTCTCGATGGCTTGTTTACACCATTTTTTATGGCCTACCAGGCCAAGGGCGAGTTGCTTCAATGTCCCGTCAGGGCTCACTCCACTAGAGCCATGTCTGTTTCTTGGGCTGAAAAGGCTTCGGCTTCTCCTGAAGAGATCTGCAAGGCGGCTTCCTGGTCCTCGTTCAATACGTTTATACAACATTACCGGCTAGACGTTTTTTCCTCCTCTGCGGCGGATTTCGGGCGCAAGGTGCTTCGTGCTGTTGTCTCCTAGGCATTTCCCCCCCCTTCTCCGGGATCTTGTTACATCCCACTTGTACTGCCACTGGATGACAGGAAAAACGGAAATTTTTTACTTACCGTAAATTCCATTTTCCTTAGTCCAGTGGCAGTACAGATTTCCCTCCCTTCGTTGAGAATAAACTTTATTTTGCATCCATTTCTGTGTTTCTTGTTACTAACTGCCATCTTTGGAGAGGTGCCGGTTTTTATGGGTAAGGAGGAGGGGCTTCGGACATTTTAACTATTTATTCACTTTTAGATTCTACTTGTCCCGAGGAAGATTACTACCCACTTGTACTGCCACTGGACTAAGGAAAAAGGAATTTACGGTAAGTAAAAAATTTCCGTTTTTGTTTTAAATTCGCTCTACATCATACATTTATACTTCGGTTGTCATACTCTGGAGTGTCGTCTCTGCATTCTGCACATGTTGCAGTCTATACACACAATTTTCTTTTTTACAATTGTGTTTCTGGTATGTGGTCCTTACTTTTTTGTTTATTTTGTTTTGGGCATTGGACGCGGCTCTCCCATGTTGTATTGCCTTCTCTGGGGGTCTCCACCGTCTTCCACTGTACACTACACGATTTTACTTTAAGACTCCACTTTTTTTGCTCATCCTTTTATCCTCCCCTTAATGTCATCTCTTAAGTTATTATCCATAAATGCTAATGGCCTTAACACCCCTCACAAGAGGAGGATGTTATTCTCCGAAGCAAAAAAGGCCCACGCCCAAATTTTATGTGTGCAAGAGACACATTTAAAACGCTCAAAGCCTGTTCACATATACTCTAAAGATTTTCCATGGCAATATCACTCCATGGCCTCAACTTGTAGGGCTGGGGTTTCAATTCTTGTCTCCCAACATGCATCTTTTCAACTACTGGAACCAGATGGTGGACCCCCAGGGATGGTTTTTATTCCTCAACTGCATCATCAACACAGTCACTTACACATTGGTTGCTTTCTATGCACCTAATACCTCTCAATTACTTTTTTCAGAAGTTACTCCGCAAAGTCACTTCCTTTAAGAAAGGTTCCCTTATTTTATGTGGCGATCTCAACGCCGTATTTGACCCCAAGTTGGATGCCTCAACTCCCCCGTCGGGCACTTATGGTAAACGTATACGTTCCCTGGCTGCGGCTCTTACCTCCACCTTGCATTCCTATCAGTTATATGATGTGTGGCGTTTGTTTCACCCTTCGGAAAGGGATTACTCCTTCTCTGCATTACACAAATCATACACGAGGATAGATGTTATTTTGGTTGACAAGTTTCTTTTACAATCGATTCGGGACTGCTCTTTAGACGTTATTAGTTGGTCGGACCATGCCCCATTATGTTTGTCTTTTAGTAATCCTCACCCTTTCCGGGGCAAAGGTTCCTGGCGCCTCAACAGCTCTCTGCTCTCCGACCCGGCTATAGTTGCGCAAATTCATTCACAGCTAGAATTATATTTTCAGGAAAACCAAGATTCGGTCTCTTCGATTGAATCACTGTGGAACGCACACAAAGCTGTTGTCAGGGGCAAGTTTATATCTCTAGCATCCCATCTTAAGCGTGAGAGGGAGAAGGAGGGGGATAAACATTCCCTTCTCCTCCAGTTATATGAATTGGAAAGGCTTAACAAACAAGTTTCCTCTCCTCAATTAATTTCAGACATTCAACAGGTTAAATCTAGGTTGGCGGCAATACAAGCTCAATTGACAGCCAAAATGCTCCTTTCCCTTCGCCAACGCTTTTACTCTAAGGGCAACAAAGCTGACACGATGCTGGCGAATAAGCTCCGGCATGTGACGGCCCTGTCTCGTCCCCAATTTATTTTCTCGGCCTCGGGTTCCACTCTAAAGAATCCTTCCCATATAGCTGAGGAATTTGCTTCTTACTATGCTTCTCTTTACAATCTTTCTGACGACGCGCACACTCCCCAACCTACTCATGACGTCATTAACCGGTACTTAGATTCATTGACTCTCCCCACACTCACTGCCGACATGATCCAAACCTTAGAATCCCCATTGGATATTGATGAGATTCAGGCTACTGTCTCTCAGATCAAAGCTAAGTCTGCCCCTGGTCCGGATGGTTTCTCTAGCCATTATTACAAGACTCTTTTTCCGATTTTGGGGCCGCACATTCTAAAACTTTTTCGTGCTTTCATGTCCACTGGCACTATCCCGACAGAAAACTTGCATGCCCACATAGTGACATTGCCTAAACCGGGTAAATCCCCTGACAGATGCACACACTTTCGTCCGATTTCCCTCCTTAATACGGATGTTAAGCTTTATAACAAAATTATTGCTAATCGACTTTCCTTACTCTTACCTTCCCTCCTCCATACTGACCAAGTAGGCTTTGTTTGACACCGACAAGCAGTGGACAATACCCGTAAATCTTTGACATTATCTTGGGACGCAGCATGCACCTCTACTCCTGGTCTTTTTATTTCTTTTGATGCAGAAAAGGCCTTTGACCGTTTACATTGGGTTTTTCTTTCATCGGTTCTTAGTAAATTTGATTTTCCTCCATCTGTGATTCGCACTATCATGGCCTTGTATTCTACGCCTTCAGCGTCTGTTAATTTTTCTGGTTTTCTCTCTGCTCCTTTCTCTATTTCCAATGGGACGAGGCAGGGCTGTCCCGTTTCCCCACTGCTCTACACCCTGGCTTTGGAGCCTTTGGCCCAAAAGATACGACCCGATCCTCTTATCTGGTTTTTTAGGCCGCACTGGTGATTCCTCTGTTCTTGGTTTGTTTGCGGATGACATGTTGGCGGCGATTACAAATCCTTCCTCCTCTCTGACCGCACTGCTGGAGCAATTTGATTGTTATGCCCGAGTTTCCTACCACAAGCTCAATCTTAGTAAAACGCAGGCTATGCCTTTAAACTTACCTTTTTCACTCTCTCATTCCCTTCGCTCTTCATATGCATTCGACTGGCGGAAAGATTATATCTCTTATCTAGGGATTAAACTCCCTAAAAATCTGGCTAAACTTAATACTTTTAATGCATTTCAGACATGGAAATCTATTCAAGGTGAGCTCCAGGCTTGGCGTTCGTTCGACCTCTCCTGGATGGGCAGGATAGCCTCAGTCAAAATGATGATCCTTCCCAGGTTGTTATGTCTTCAGAGCAGTCCCGATCGTTATCCCGCATAGTTTTTTACACAAGTACAACACATTTTGAACGACTTTATTAATAACGGGGGGAGGTCGAGGGTTTCGAGACAAGCTTTTTTTACACCGCGTTTTAAAGGTGGTCTGGGGGCGCCCAATATTGAGGCGTACTATAGGGCCTCTATCTTATCCCAGGCGGTTCTCTTTCACTCCAGGGAGGATATTCCTAGTTGGATGCCTCTAGAAAACTCCATGTTAGCCCCACTTTCAGTGAGTCAACTCCTATGGCTACCCTCTCGTCTTCACCCTATACTTCCCCCTCTTCCTCCCACCACTACATGCACGTTCCATGTCTGGTCTGCAGTGTCGCGGTTCCTGCCTGCCTTATCCTCCATCACGAAGGCCACTCCGCTAACTTCACTCATGTGCCTCATCCCAGACCTAGACATACACAATTGGAATTTTTCGCATCCCCTTCGTATTGGAGACTTATTCCATCAACAGGACATGTGTACATCCACTGACATCCAGACACGATTGTCCATTCCGTCACGCGATTTTTATAAATATCTTCAAATTAGGAATCTACTAACCTCCCGCTCTAAATCTCCCCTAGTTGATATTGTTTCATCTCATCCTATAGTTCGATTATGCGGTAGATCCTCTCCGAAAAGAGGTATGTTGTCTATTTGCTATTCTGCACTCATCTCCCGTATGTAGGACCACAAGCTTCCTCATGTTTGCCTGGGAGAAGGAACTTGGTTCTTCCTTTCCGCTGGAAAGGTGGCTGGCATCTGAGGAGGCTATGAGGGGAGTCACACACTGCACTAACCACCTCGAACTGCAGAAAAAAATTGTTTGCAGGTGGTATCTCACTCCGCTTCGCCTTTCCCATTTATTTCCTTCCAGTTCCCCTACGTGTTGGAAGGGATGCCAGGATGTTGGCTCTATGCTACATGTCTGGTGGTCGTGCCCCACTATGTCTACCTGGCAAAAAATATTTACGTTCATCTCCTCCTCATTGGGTGTGCGCCTTCCTCTCGAACCTGAGATAGCTATTTTACATATGTTCCCAGACTATGTGGATTCTCCCTCCCGTAAACTTATTATCCATTTTTTTTTTTTGGCCATGAAATCCCTCATAGCTCGTAATTGGAAATCTCCTACTACACCTCAGGTGTCGGACATTCACGCAATACTGGAGAGAGTCCATGTTATGGAAAATTTTCTTTTATTAATGAGCTACAGCTTCCTTTGTACGATAAAATATGGTCCCCTTGGCTCCAATACAGGTCGGAACCTTGTTGGCGTCATTTGATGGGGTTTGCTGTGGAGAGTCGCGTCCAGCCTGCAATATTTTGTATAATTTCTTTGTGTGTATTGACGAAACTGTATCATGATTTGGTGACCAACATCTGCCTGCCGCTAGTGCCTCTCTCGATCCGCATTTGTCATGCTCCTTTATTGTGTACACCTTATCTGCATATCACTCGAACGCACCACCTGCCATTGGGACGTTTTCTTTTCTTTTTATTTTTTTTTTCCTTTTTCAGTTTTTGACTGCTGTCTTATGTTTCCAACATGGTTCTATTTTCTTCATATGTGTGGGATAGCGCTGTCTTCTCGCTCGTTGCAATGTACCGATTACTTTTCTGTACTCGCAATATCTGCTTGATTTCACCGATCTGTTCCATCGACCGTGTGTCGCGAGTGCTATGTTGTAACCACTTCGCTTTGCATGCATTTTGGTATGAAACAAACAACTATAAAATAATAAAAATCTTAAGTTCAAAAAAAATTATTTAAGTGTGTGTGTATTTTATATTCCTTTGGTATGTAGCCTTCTGCTTTCCCTCCTCCAGTGTGAGGATTCATGGACTGTTGTACAAAAGCAAACATAGGGGTTTAATTTGAGTGAATTTGCAGCTCTGGACAAGATAGTCCTGGCTATTTGTGGATTGTTGCTATAACAGACCACCTCAATATCAGAAGCACGTCTATGGCAGAGACCTGATTTAAACTCCTTGACTTTGCTATACATTCTAATTGCCGAATTATTAATACGTTTCTGCAGCGTAAAGAGCTTGGCTGGCCCTGTATAATGCATAGCTAAGTCAATGAGATGTCGCTGAAAAATCCCTGACCATTTAATTATGCACTATACAGGAGAAGCAGTATTGGCAATATGGACTCTCCCGTCAACCCTATTTCCAGGGAATACTCTCCAATTAAGGAAGTGACTGCTGGAGACTTTCTCCCGCTTGATGAGCCAAGACAGGCTTATCTTAGTCAAGCAGCAGCTGCCCCTCAGCCCTAGCCACCTGAATGGTGGTTGGTGTCACTTGTCCAGGGCTGACCAATCAGAGAGAGGGGAACCTGGGCCAGCTGCTGATTGGTTGCTAGAGTCAGCTGACTAGGCTCAGCCAATCAGGGGCTGCCCCTCAGCCCTAGCCTCCTGATTGGTGGGCGGTGTCACCTGACCAATCGGAGAGAGGGAGGCAAGATGGTCTGTAATTGGGCAAGCATTTGCAAAACCACCATTATGTGTGGCCACAGAGTGTGGAACCAGCCTTTGAGTGAGCCTTTCAACGAGTGAGTATGAACATGTAGGTTTATTTTTATTAAGTACCAACAGTCTGCGCAGCACTCTCTCCATGTCGCCCTTCTGTCCCTTCCTCCCATCAAACAGTTCTGCTGCTCATAGACCCCCCCTCTTCCTCTTGTTCCCTTGATACAACTGTTTCTTTCCCTCCCTGTTTCATTCATCTTTTGTATGCTTCTCTCTTTGCTTAATTCTGTATGTTTTGCGACCACCCCCCCTAAATAATTCAGTCATCTGCTTCAGTCCTCTAATACCTCGCCGCCTAGAAGGTTTAAGGAAGACGCTCTCTTTTGCCACTTGTTTCACCAATCGTTACTTTTACCAACCCATACTGACCGCCCCTTGCCCATTCTCCCCTCCTTATTTAACATGGCATTGCCAATTTAGTAACATCCCCTCCCTCTCTGTCCTTTCTTTCTTCCATTAACGGTCTGATCTCAGTGGCCATGTTACAGCTAAATGCACTACCAGCCTAAAATTGTCAGGTCCCTTACCCTTGTTAAAATCTTTGATTCCATAGGAACCATTCAGCCCATCTAGTCTGCCCATGTAAACACTCTGACCTTAATCCAAGTCCTTGATCTCGTTTTAGAGTTGGAGGCCTGCTGTGGAAGCTACATGGACACCACATATGGCTGAAAATATGAAAAAACGTAGACCGTGCACCTTATGATTTTGCCAAAAAATAATTTTTTTTTTTTTTAAAACACTCAAAACATTTAGGAAATAATTCCTTTAGCATCTCACATAACATCCAAGTTAAAAGGAAAGGTTTTGGACGCCAGCTATGGAAGCTACATAGGACACATCCTCTTTACTGGATAAACAGTTGTCAGTGGTCCAAGCGAAAAATAGAGCAGTACTTTTTGTCACCACTGAGAGGTACAGAAATGACTACAGAATTAAGTTTGTATCATAATATGGTGTTTTTTCCATGAAGATCAGGAAGATCATTAATAAAAATTGGAATATTCTGTCTTCCAGTTATCCAGTTGTTCCCGGGTTTGGCCAAAAACCATTTATGGCGTTTAAGAGATGCCCTTCACTAAAGGATAAATTGGTACACACTCAGTTTCTGTGGAACCCTCTACTTCGACATCTAAGGTTGGGAATTTTCCCTTTTTTAATTGTAGTTCTTGTCACTCGATGATACAGGGCTCTGTTGTGCATCATCCACATGGAGGAAGAAAATACACTGTTAATCAGTATGTGACATGTAACGCTTCTTATGTAGTATATCTTCTGAAATGTCCTTGTGGTCTTTTGTATGTTGGGCAGACTACTCAGAGAATGAGAGAGATTTTCAAAGCATAAGTCTACCATCAGGACTGGGTTACTTGAATTACCAGTCCTGGCTCATTTCTCTGAGTCCCGCCACAACATTGCCCAACTGAAATATCAGATTATTCAACAGATTCCAGAAAATTTAAGAAGGGGAGATCGACTTAAAAAACTGCTTTACCGTGAAGCATTTTGGATTAGAGAGCTGAATACTCTTAGTCCAAAAGGGTTAAATTTTGATTATGATGTGACATCTGTCATTTGAATAGTGATGAGTTTTATATTTTTTAGTGAACCTTTGATATTTTTGATAGTAATTAACTTAACCTTTTTATGTTTTTCGCAGATTCTTTGAAAATTGGTGCTGGTTCACTTTTAGAACTTCACACACTCATCTTCGAGCAATAATATGCAGGTGTTCTACTTTTCCATTTAGTATTAAGATTTCTTATACACTTTTATTGAAACAATTTTATAAGTTTTAATTTTATACACTTGCCAAATTTGGTTCACTTTAATACACTGTCACTTTAAATGTGTAACATAGTACACATTATCACTTTATATGTATGATGTAATATAGGGATATTAAGAGGTATAAGAGGACACATGTCTAGCTATTTATATTTGTCTTTGACATGATTCTTACACTTTTATATATATGTGATTTAATATCATTTTCCAATATTTTTTTTGTAGACAATTTTACACTCCTTAATTAATTGTATTTTTTGACAAACTGCACTTTTTTACTTTTTTAAATTCAGATGCTTAATATTTTCATACACTTAAATTTGCACTTTGTTCAGAATATGGACTAATTTGGGTATAGGGCAGTATGCTATGTGCTTAAAACTTTAATTGCATATTTGCTTGTAGTATTTCTTTTTCTTTTTTTCTCCCCATTTTACTTTATTGTTGTGGCTCTTTAATGTTATTAAATGATTGTGTCTAGATTATATGTACTTAGTCGTCCTGATGACCGTTCTGCCGATACACGTTCTTCCCCTTTTTGGGAGATTTGATGACATATGTTTTTAGGCAATACCATCCTGAATGTTCCTGATCTTGTCTGATCTCGTCTGATCTCAGAAGCTAAGCAGGATTGGAACTGGTTAGCACCTGGATGGGAGACCGCCTGGGAATATCTAATCTTTTTGGTTTTTTTGGCGTGATGTCATCATGCAATCATATGGTTTGGTCTGGTCACATGATCAGAAATTGGCAGAAGGGCAACAGGAAGAGATTAAGCTATGGAGACACAAGGTATTTACTTAGGATTTGATTAATATGTGCTATTAATGTCTGATTATTTGTAATATACTGTATAATGTAGATGTAAACATTTTAATTATTTGATGTTTTTAAATTACTTGCTGATTGTTTTTTAAATAAGATAAGTAATTATCACTAATTGTTTGCATTACTTGGTGTGACTTTTTACTGAACCTGATTGGATTGTATAGAATTATACTCAATACTTAAGGGTGTGATTTGGAGTGAAGTGTTAGCTTGACAAAGGCCCTGTTTGGCCAAAATGTTGCTTTTGTTTGTTCTCGCTTAATAAAGTGTCCTAGAGTGTCTGGGACACCAGATATGGCTGAAAATCTGAAAAAACTTAGACCCTGGACCTTAAGTTTTTGCCAAAAAATGAAAAATTTTAAAAACACTCAAAACCTTTAGGAAATTATTCCTTTAGCATCCAGCATAACATCCTAGTTAAAAGGAATGGTATTGGAGGTCTGCTGTGGAAGCTACATGGGACACCAGATATGGCTGAAAATATGAAAACACTTAGACCGCGGACCTTAAGTTTTTGCCAAAAAATGAAAAATTTGAAAAACACTCAAAACCTTTAGGAAATTATTCCTTTAGCATCCAGCATAACATCCTAGTTAAAATGAATGGTATTGGAGGCCTGCTGCGGAAGCTACGTGGGACACCAGATATGGCTGAAAATATGAAAAAACTTAGACCGCGGACCTTAAGTTTTTGCCAAAAAATGAAAAGTTTTAAAAACACTCAAAACCTTTAGGCTAGATTTCCATTTGGTTTTTTTTTTGCTAAAAACGCCAATAGCGCCACCTGGCGTTTTTTTGTGAAAAACGGCTGCAGCCAGATGTTAGCTGTAATTCAATAGGAAATCGCAAAATGCCATTTCCACTTGGCGTTTTTCTGTTTGGCGTTTTTTCAGTCCTCTTTGGCGTTTTTCTGCTTTTTTGGGCTCTGTGGCAGTTTTTCAAAATTGCAGCATGTTGACACTCTGGCGTTTTTTGCAAGAAATCTTGGCTTTTTTTCTCCAATAGAAGTCTATGGGAGAGAAAAAACGCCATGAAAAAGCCATGTGGGTTTATTGCCTTGGGGTTTTTTATGGCGTTTTTTCCACAGTTACAATGCAGAGGATGGACCCAGTATCTGTGTGTCCTACGAGAAATAGGCTGAAAACAAACAGTTTCACACAAAACAAAGTCCTGGACTGGTTCATATTGAATTTTACACCATTTGGAACAAACATGCCATTACAAACAAACATACGCGACTGGATCCTGCGTGCCAAAAGCAACAGCAAACAATTTGCACCATCATTTGGGGCCAATCTTCCCAGAGGAGCACACATTCGGAATAAAGCATGCCTTACAAACCACAGAAAAGAGACAAAAGGGTCTACCAAGTAAATGACATCAGGAGAGGGCAGATACTTGCCATTTATCCTAATCCCTTTTAGCTGGGTGAAACTTCTAACTTGTAAAGGCTGGAAAAACTGCCTAAGGTCAAAAAAAGCAATTTCCACAGAAAGGCTAAAACGCCAGAAAAAACTGCAGAAAAAACGCCAAAACGCAGGTAAATGCAGCGGCAGTTTTCTTGGCAGTTTTCCTGGCGTTTTTCATCAAGAAAAAAACGCCGGACAAAAACCCAAGTGGAAACCTAGCCTAAGGAAATTATTCCTTTAGCATCCAGCGTAACATCCTAGTTAAAAGGAATGGTATTGGAGGCCTGCTGCGGAAGCTACATGGGACACCAGATATGGCTGAAAATATGAAAAAACTTAGACCGCGGACCTTAAGTTTTTGCCAAAAAATGAAAAATTTTAAAAACACTCAAAACCTTTATGAAATTATTCCTTTAACATCCAGCATAACATCCTAGTTAAAAGGAATGGTATTGGAGGCCTGCTGCGGAAGCTACATGGGACACCAGATATGGCTGAAAATATGAAAACACTTAGACCGCGGACCTTAAGTTTTTGCCAAAAAATGAAAAATTTTAAAAACACTCAAAACCTTTAGGAAATTATTCCTTTAGCATCCAGCATAACATCCTAGTTAAAAGGAATGGTATTGGAGGCCTGCTGTGGAAGCTACATGGGACACCAGATATGGCTGAAAATATGAAAAAACTTAGACCGCGGACCTTAAGTTTTTGCCAAAAAATGAAAAATTTTAAAAACACTCAAAACCTTTAGGAAATTATTCCTTTAGCATCCAGCATAACATCCTAGTTAAAAGGAATGGTATTGGAGGCCTGTTGTGGAAGCTACATGGGACACCAGATATGGCTGAAAATATGAAAAAACTTAGACCGCGGACCTTAAGTTTTTGCCAAAAAATGAAAAATTTTAAAAACACTCAAAACCTTTAGGAAATTATTCCTTTAGCATCCAGCATACCATCCTAGTTAAAAGTGATGGTATTGGAGGCCTGCTGTGGAAGTGTCACGTCTGCAATACAGCAGAGGATCCTCGCTGCAGAAATTGGGAAGGCGCCTCCTGGCGGAGATGGAGGGCCCGGCAACGAAACACCAAAGTGAATCACGGACACAGGAGCGTAGCGCAGTACAAAATCCAGGAACGAAAAATAATAAATAAAAAATAATAAATTCAGGGGTCAGGCAAAAGAGTAGTTGGGGTCACGAGGTGAGGTCAGGGCAGGCAGCAAACAGCAAGGTCAAAAACTAGCCGGAGTCAGAACCAATAAATAACAGGAATATGGAACGCTAGTGAAGGCTATTAGGCACTATCACAGGCAAAGGTGAAGTGCCTACTGAGGGTTTAAATATACCTCTACTCACAGGATCCTCCTACCCACCTAATTAGGGGGAGGAGGAAAAAAGATAAATGTCGCTTTAAGAAGCGACATGAATATTTATGAGTTAGCCATTCGCGCATGCGCGAACGGCACTCCTGACGTCGAGGCGCGCGCCCCGTCAGGATCCAGTGATCTCTGCGGGGACGCGCGTCTATCCGCCGGACGGACCTGGCGGCGGCTCCCGCCAACGGAACGAGCAGGGGGCTGGACGCGCGGGCTGCGTCTCAGCTCCCCTACCCGCGGGACCACGGAGGAGGTAACAGTACCCCCCCTACTATGAGAGACATCCTGGCGATCAGGGGCAGGTTTCTGTGGAAATTTTTTATGGAACGCACGAATCTTAACAGGAGCATGGACATTGGAGGCAGGAATCCAGGAACTCTCCTCAGGACCATATCCCTTCCATCTGATAAAATATTGAAGCCTCCCTCGTGTCCTTCTAGAATCTAAAATAGCCTGCACTTCATATTCTTCCTCCCCTTGAATAATGACAGGATCAGGAGTGCGAACCGTGGGGGAGTATTGGTTAGAAATTACAGGTTTCAGTAAGGAAATATGAAATGCATTGTTAATGCGTAATGTTCTCGGTAAGACCAGAGAATACGTAACTTCATTAATTCTTGTCTTGATTTTATAGGGACCGATATATTTAGGACCTAAAGTTCTGGCAGCTTGTTGAAGTTTCAGATATTTTGTGGAGAGCCACACATAATCACCAGGGTTAAGCACGGGTCCTTGCGAGCGATATTTATCCGCCGTTTTCTTTTGCAGCTTTTTAGTGCGCTTCAGATGTTCAGCAAGAGCTGCCCAATGGTCCTGTAAAACACGAAATTGTGCTTCAGCTGCCGGAACCCCTGTGGTACTAGTATCCTGAGGCCAAAATGAAGGTTCATATCCATGCACTGCTTTAAACGGAGACATTTTTAAGGATTCGTGATATGAACTATTGTAGGACCATTCAGCAAGATGTAGCAGCATTGACCAATCAGACTGATCCTCGGAAACATACATTCGCAGATACCGCTTGAGAACCTGGTTGGTTCTTTCAGCCTGCCCATTAGATTGAGGATGATGAGAAGAAGAAAAATGCAATTCTATCCCCATGAGTTTGCACATTGCTCTCCAGAATCTGGAGATAAATTGCGACCCTCTGTCGGAAACTATTACTTGTGGAACTCCGTGAAGACGTATAATCTCCTTCATGAATGTGTCCGCCAAGACGCTAGCTGATGGGAGTTTGGAGAGAGCAATGAAATGAGCCTGTTTGCTAAAAAGATCAACAACCACTAAGATGGTAGTGTGACCCCTGGAGGAAGGTAGATCCGTGACAAAATCCATGGCTATATGTTGCCATGGACGCTCAGGAACCGGTAGCGGACATAATAATCCAGCAGGTCTGGTGCGTGGTGTTTTATTGTGACCACAAACGTTACAAGCTTGTACATAGTCCAATATGTCCCGCGACATAGTAGGCCACCAGAAATGTCTCTGTAGAAGAAACTTGACGTTACGAGTTCCCCGATGACCAGCTACAGGTGAGGCATGACCCCAGGAGAGAACAGCATTACGAAACCGGGGTTGAACATAGAGTCTACCAGGAGGGGTTATATGTCCTTTAGGCCGAGGCGTTTGCGACTTAGAAATATGCCACAAAAGTGTACTATGGATGGTGGCAATTATCTTAGTAGATGGTATGATAGGTTCAACAGGAGTCTCTCGATCAGGTGCCTCATGCTTCCTTGACAGTGCGTCAGCTTTCGTGTTCTTGGAACCCGGACGAAACGAAATTGAAAAATTGAAGCGAGTGAAGAACAGAGCCCACCGAGCTTGTCGAGGATTGAGTCTTTTAGCTTTCTCGATATATTCCAGATTCTTATGATCAGTCAGAATCGTAACAGGAATCGCCGTCCCCTCAAGCAGATGTCGCCATTCCTCTAAGGCCAATTTAATAGCCAATAGTTCACGGTTTCCGATATCATAATTTTGTTCGGTGGTAGAGAAAGTCTTGGAAAAATACGAACACGGGTGAAGACGATTGGAGATTTGATTCCGCTGGGACAGTATGGCTCCCGCTCCAGTTTCTGATGCATCAACCTCCAAAATAAAGGGCAAATCAGGATCAGGCCGTTGTAAAATAGGTGCTGAAGTAAAAGCCAGCTTCAGTTTCTCAAAGGCTCCTTTAGCTTCCGGGGTCCAAACTTTAGGATTAGCCCCCTTCCGAGTGAGAGCAATTATAGGAGCGATGATCTGAGAAAAATTTCAAATGAAACGACGATAGTAATTGGCAAATCCTACGAATCGCTGTATACCCTTAATATCAGAGGGTTCCTTCCAGTCTTTGATGGCTGCCAATTTGTCAGGATCCATTTCCAGTTGCCCCGCAGATAATATATAGCCCAAAAACTTCACCTTGTCACATTCAAATTCACATTTCTCGGCCTTAGCAAATAATGAGTGTTCTCGTAATCTTTGTAATTCTTGGTTAACATGTTGCCGATGCTCCACCAGATTCTTAGAGTAAATCAAAATATCATCGAGATACACCATAACGTGGGACAGCAACATGTCACGGAAAATGTCATTTACAAAGTTCTGGAATACCGCTGGGGCATTACATAGCCCAAAAGGCATCACAAGGTATTCATAATGTCCGTATCTGGTATTGAAAGCCGTCATCCACTCATCACCCTCTTGAATCCGAACCAGGTTGTACGCCCCACGCAGATCAAGTTTAGTAAAAATGGTGGCATCCCTCAGTTGATCATACAGTTCTGTTATGAGCGGCAGAGGATACCTGTTCTTAATGGTTATTTTATTTAACCCACGATAGTTGATGCAGGGGCGTAATGAGCCGTCTTTTTTAGAAATAAAGAAGAAGCCTGGGGATGCTGAAGGTCTGATGAACCCCTTTTTTAGACTTTCATCAATATATTGAGCCAAAGCCTGATTCTCCGGTTGAGATAAGGGATATGTGTGTCCCTTGGGTGGGTTGGTGCCAGGTAACAACTTTATTGTACAATCATATGCGCGGTGGGGAGGCAAAGTCTCTGCTTGTCGTTTAGAAAACACATCTAAATACTCCCAGTACTGAGAAGGTACCAATTGACGAGGATCTGTAGCAGGAACTTCTAGAATTAAATTCAACTTAGTGGGAGTCTTGCAGCAGTTCTCCAAACATCTTTGACTCCAAGCCAGAATCTGTCCTTCTCTCCAGTCTATGCTGGGATTATGTTGTTGAAGCCAAGACATTCCCAATATAATGGGTATATGTGGGCTGGACAAAACATCAAATTGTATTTCTTCAGAGTGGAGAATACCGACTACGGCACCAATAACCTCCGTTTGGAGGGACACGATCCCAGTACCTAATGGAGAACCGTCAAGAGCAGCGATAGAAGTCTTCAGAGATTTTGGCTGTAACGGAACATTATTCTCCAGAGCCCAGGTTCTGTCTATAAAGTTCTCAGCGGCCCCTGAATCCATGAAAGCTTGAGTGGCCACTTGGTGGCCTGGCCACTGTAGCATGATGGGAACAAAAAGTCTCTGAGTCTGAGGAGGTGTAGCACTTAGTGAAGCACCTCCTAACTTCACTAAGTTCTGGCGTTTCCCGACTTCCTGGGGCATGTATAAATCAAATGTCCTTTTTTGCCACAATACAAACACAATACCAAAGTTCTGCGGCGCTGTTTCTCCTCAGCTGTAAGATGAAGTACAGGGCCTATTTCCATAGGTTCATCAGCAGTAGCAGTAGCAGCAGCATCAGCAGCAGCAGCAGGTTTTGTAGGGGTCTGAAAAATTGGACGAACAGGAGGTCTAAACTGACGTGGCCTTCTGTCGCGTTCTCTGTCTCGCTCGAAACTTCTTTCTTGACCTCTGGCTTCTAGACGCAGACATAATGCAATCAGATTTTCCAAATCATGAGGTATGTCACGATAGGTAAGAGCATCTTTTAAGGACCCATTAAGACCCCTACGAAAGGCGGATTTCAGAGCGCTGATATTCCAGTCGGTCTCATATGCTAATGTGCGAAATTCTACGGCATACTGGGCCACCGTTCTACTTCCCTGTTGAATCTCCAGCAAATTGGATTCAGCCGCCTCTCGTCTCCCGGGAGCATCAAACACTGCCCTGAACGAAGCAATAAAAGCGTCAGCATCTTCCAGAATGGGTGAATTTTGTTCCAACAGAGGTGATGCCCATGCTAATGCTTCTCCTTTTAAAAGGTTGATAATAAAAGTCACTCTGTTATTATGAGAGGCAAAGGTGTGAGGATGAGCTCGGAAGTGTAGAGTGCACTGATTCAAAAAACCCCAGCATTCTTGAGGGTCTCCGTAAAATTTATCTGGCAAAGGCATCTTGGGTGCTTTGACCGGCGTACCGAATCCAGGTGCTGGTGAAGATGAATCAGATGCTGTACCTTGGCCGACGGGAGGAGACAGATTGGTGGCCATGGATCTGAGGAGGTCAGCGACATCATCCAGTTTCCGTTCCACAGACTGTAGTTGCGATGCATGAGCCGCCAGGACTTGATCCTGTCTGTCTTGACGATTGGACATCCTTGCCAAGTCTGCGGGATCCATGACGGGCCTGTGATAACTGTCACGTCTGCAATACAGCAGAGGATCCTCGCTGCAGAAATTGGGAAGGCGCCTCCTGGCGGAGATGGAGGGCCCAGCAACGAAACACCAAAGTGAATCACGGACACAGGAGCGTAGCGCAGTACAAAATCCAGGAACGAAAATAATAAATAAAAAATAATAAATTCAGGGGTCAGGCAAAAGAGTAGTCGGGGTCACGAGCTGAGGTCAGGGCAGGTAGCAAACAGCAAGGTCAAAAACTAGCCGGAGTCAGAACCAATAAATAACAAAGGAATATGGAACGCTAGTGAAGGCTTTTAGGCACTATCACAGGCAAAGGTGAAGTGCCTACTGAGGGTTTAAATATCCCTCTACTCACAGGATCCTCCTACCCACCTAATTAGGGGGAGGAGGAAAAAAGATAAATGTCGCTTTAAGAAGCGACATGAATATTTATGAGTTAGCCGTTCGCGCATGCGCGAACGGCACTCCTGACGTCGAGGCGCGCGCCCCGTCAGGATCCAGTGATCTCTGCGGGGACGCGCGTCTATCCGCCGGACGGACCTGGCGGCGGCTCCCGCCAACGGAACGAGCAGGGGGCTGGACGCGCGGGCTGCGTCTCAGCTCCCCTACCCGCGGGACCACGGAGGAGGTAACATGAAGCTACATGGGACACCAGATATGGCTGAAAATATGAAAAAACTTAGACCGCGGACCTTAAGTTTTTGCCAAAAAATGAAAAATTTTAAAAACACTCAAAACCTTTAGGAAATTATTCCTTTAGCATCCAGCATACCATCCTAGTTAAAAGTGATGGTATTGGAGGCCTGCTGTGGAAGCTACATGGGACACCAGATATGGCTGAAAATAGGAAAAAACTTAGACCGCGGACCTTAAGTTTTTGCCAAAAAATGAAAAATTTTAAAAACACTCAAAACCTTTAGGAAATTATTCCTTTAGCATCCAGCATAACATCCTAGTTAAAAGGAATGGTATTGGAGGCCTGCTGTGGAAGCTACATGGGACACCAGATATGGCTGAAAATATGAAAAAACTTAGACCGCGGACCTTAGGTTTTTGCCAAAAAATGAAAAATTTTAAAAACACTCAAAACCTTTAGGAAATTATTCCTTTAGCATCCAGCATAACATCCTAGTTAAAAGGAATGGTATTGGAGGCCTGCTGTGGAAGCTACATGGGACACCAGATATGGCTGAAAATAGGAAAAAACTTAGACCGCGGATCTTAAGTTTTTGCCAAAAAATGAAAGATTTTTAAAACACTCAAAACCTTTAGGAAATTGTTCCTTTTAGCATCCAGCATAACATCCTAGTTAAAAGGAATGGTATTGGAGGCCTGCTGGGGATGCTACATGGGACACCAGATATGGCTGAAAATATGAAAAAACTTAGACCGCGGACCTTAAGTTTTTGCCAAAAAATGAAAAATTTTAAAAACACTCAAAACCTTTAGGAAATTATTCCTTTAGCATCTGTAAAATATTCTAATACATTTTCTAACCTCAATTAAGAAATGGACCATATATAATTATTAGTATAGGCAATAGTCAAAGATTTGTAATTATTGGGCATAAATAAATGATAATTAAGATATATTTATATGTTTCAATGGTAGGTTTCAAGGTTTCCTTGACCTTAATTATGGAATGAAGGATTTGCTGAACATGCAGTCTATAGATAGGATAGTAGCTTGCTAATGCATGGTATAGTTGTAACTCTAAAAGGGCATTACAATATACGTACAGCGACCACCTAAAATAGGGTTTGGGCGTGTAAGACCTAAGTGAACATGTTTGAACACCTAATTAGGTGAAGACCAATAGACTGACATCATTTTCAAATGGTATATAAGCTTGGTGTACGAGAGGCATGGGAGGAGAGGTAGAGGAGAGATGTACTTGCCATCCACAGACTCTTCTTGTCCCAACACTCCCTCCCTCCATCCTCAGGAATGCATAGGACAGATGCCATCAACTAAATTCCTTTCCAAGGTTTTGTAAGACTTGTTTCGTATTATTTTTGTTATCTTCTTTTTATATTCTTCTTTTATTTTTGTTCGTATTAAATGTTTTACCTTTGTTTGCATCTAAGTGACTCTGCCTATTTTTGACGCACATACATTTATGTGATCCAATTATTTGAAGTTTGTATTGGCCCTATATATTTTCTTACAGCATCCAGCATAACATCCTAGTTAAAAGGAATGGTATTGGAGGCCTTCTGTGGAAGCTACATGGGACACCAGAGATGGCTGAAAATATGAAAAAACTTAGACCGCGGACCTTAAGTTTTTGCCAAAAAATGAAAAATTTTAAAAACACTCAAAACCTTTAGGAAATAATTCCTTTAGCATCCAGCATAACATCCTAGTTAAAAGAAATGGTATTGGAGGCCTGCTGTGGAAGCTACATGGGACACCAGATATTGCTGAAAATATGAAAAATCTTAGACCCAGGACCTTAAGTTTTTGCCAAAAAATAAAAAAATTTCAAAACACTCAAAACCTTTAGGGAATAATTCCCTTAGCATCAAGCCATATTGTCTCTGCACCTGCAAGACACCATTCTTTAGTTTATTTAGTGTGTTTGTTTGGAAGTCAGGCCAGCTAGAGGACTGTATTGTATAAAGGATTGTTTTTCTGGCGCTTGCCATCCAGTCCCTGTAGTCTATTGGCTAAGGTGTTGGGCTTGGTACCTTTAGGTCCTGAGTTCTATTTCCCTAGGCTTCAACTGTGTCTGTTCTGTTTTTTTTGGTTTTTAAGTAAGGACATAAACCAAAACATAAGCCATTTTGTCTTTCCCCTTACAAGCCACCCTTCTTTAGTTTATTTAGTGCATTTGTTTGGGAGTCAGGCTAGCTAAAGGGCTGTAAAAACTAAAGGATTGTTTCTGTAGGGCCTTATACCTGTTCTCTGTGGTGCAATGGTTGAGATGTTGGATTTAGTTTTTGAGGTTCTGGGTTTAATTCACTCCAATTGATTTAGTTGGTGTGTTTGTTTGGGAGGAAGGCACGCTACAAGATTGCAATGAGGTCAAAAACCAATGGATTGTTTGCAGGGGACAGGTTTGCAAGTGTCTGTAGTGTACATGCTACCCTTCTTTCGTTTATTAATTGTGTTTGTGTGGGAGACAAGCTAGGAGGCACTCCCATGTGGCTATGTAGAGTAATGGTTAAGGAGCTGGACAAGAGTGCTCAAGGTCCAGGGTTCAATTCCCCTGTGCTCCATATTGTACTTGCGCTCTTCTACATTGTGCTTTTTTTGTTGTTGGGTGAGGGAGAAAAAAAGCTATTGTTAGCAACCAGGTAGACCAAAACACAAGCCACCCAGTCCATGCATTTAAATTGAATGATTTACTCAAAGGGATTTGGGTCACTCTGTCAGCATTAGCCATTTTCCCCACATTTGGATATTTATATCATCATTCACAGGCCATACAAATCATCAACTTAAAAACTACCCCTGCATTGTATATTTATCCCACCATACATCCCCACATTGTGTATTGATTTATGTGATGACCCTCAGCCAGCCCTACATCTAAATGAATGCCCAGTTGCCCCCCACACCCTTGTGTATTGTCCTCATCCATTTTCTTTGAGAAATCCAGGTGCTGTGTTTGCAATGGGATGTGACTGATTGGCTGAACCTGGTCAAGTGACTCCACCAGCCAACCAGGCATTGGGATTGAGACCCAGGTGGTGGGATTTAAGCTTCACTTGCAGCCTTCGGCTGTTTTGATGTTCATTTTCTTTGAGAAATCCAGGTGCTGTGGTTGCAGTGGGATGTGTCCAGGCCAGGGCTTATCTTTGTACAGTATTTGCCCTGTCTCTGTTTTTGCATTGCCATTGGCCCTATTCTTTTGTGTTTTAGTTGTTTTTTCCTGCTTCTACCTTTGCTGTTACTGAAGGCACAAGGCATCTCAGACCCTATCGTCTCCAATATTACTAATGTCTTTTACTTCACTTATCATGAGTAGTTCTTCTTCTTTCTGTAGCTTTCACATGTCCAGTTCAATCCCTTTTCTGTTGTGTTGTGTCTTGGAAGCTAACGTTCCCTCGCTTTATTAGTCTCTACCGCTTCTGCTGGGAGGCTGTTCCATTTCTCTACCACTCTAGGAGTGAAACTTCTTTACATTACATCTAAGCCTCTAACTCACTAGTTTCAGTTTATGACCTTGTTTAACCATTTCTCCTCTTTTGAAACAAACATCCATCCTGTGATTTGTTAAATGCTTTTACGGATTTCAAGTATTTTCTCCAAGCTTATACATATCGAGATTCCCTAGTCTTGCCTGTTCCTGAGCCTGCGTTATTCTTATCTACAATGGTAAGTTGAACATTTCTTTTCACTGTAACTCATCTACTACTCATAGTTTCCTCAGAGAATTGTGTTGCTTCTTTACATGTAGAGCTACATATAGTTTATTGGTTTTGAATTGTTTCTGCATTTCTTCCTTGATACATAAGAAAATCCAAAATGCCCGTAAGTGCCATGTTAGATCAAATTTGAACCGTTGTATGGTTTCTACACTTGGTCATCCTCTCCATCTGATAAATATGTGAGTGTCGCCAACACTTCCCCAATACTAGGTGGATCAGTCTGTTTCAGTTTCTTGCAATGATTACTTTAACAGATAAAAGTAGGAACCCCAGTAACCTGTGATATTTAATTTTTATATGCTGAGGGATGGCCACCAAAATGTGCAATTGTGGTGAAGAACCTTCTTTAGATGTAATTGACACATCTAAAGACTTTTGCTAAATGAATAAAACTGTACCCCAAATTTCTGGAGACTATTGCATGTTAAACTCTGACACCCCACTTCCTGATAAACCTAAAAAAATGGGGGACAAGAAATCTTTAAAACGCACACACACAAATAAAAAAACAAAACAAAAATTATAACACAAATGAAACCATGTGAATAGGGAGCTTGTGTTGACCCAGGAGAGCATGGATACATATAATAATTAACAATGTTGCAATTGTGAATAACACATTTATATCATTTTATCCAACTTTTCTTGTAATTTTTGAAATTAGGCAAAGATTCCCATATGGAACAGATCTACCAGTGTGTCTATGCCTCGTTTAGCATTTTAATGTTTTATTATTATTAACTTCCCCTCTCTCAGTACTGTATGTCCCATTCTGCTCTCCCCTGCTTGCTCCTATTAAATTGAAAAGTCTCCCTCAACAGTTTGTTTCCACTCTGCTTTTAGTTCCCTGACCAAATGTTCTTTCTCCTAATCTCTTTGCTTTCCCCTTTGTCAGTACATTTATTTCTATAGCGCCAGCAGATTCCATGGAGCTGTGCCATTTTCTGCCATGCCATGATTCTGGCTGTGAGTGCACTGTCTTCATCTCGCATGCCTTTACCAGGGGATTTCCTTTGGAGATTTCTACAATGCCTTTTCCCCTTCTGTCTGTGTCCATCCTCAATCTCTCCATGTCTGTTCTGGTCAGTCACATTGATCCTGTATATGATTTTTCTTTTTGAAAATGTAATTATTTTGCTGGAGGGGGTTGTAGATCAGTTGTACAGCCTCTCAACCAGAAGTGGTAGAGTTTAGTAGGGTAATGGAAGATAAACATTTGCCGAGAAATCGTATAGCTGCCCTGAAACAAAGACGAGGACTTCAGCGTTAAACACACAGGCTAGATCGGCCCAGTGGTTCATATTGTAATTCAATCTCTCTGTCTGTTCGTTTTGGAAGAAAAAATGGCCAATGTGGTCCCATGGGGTACCTCACAATAGCCAAGGGAGTGTGGCACCACAATATCTCTTAAGAATATTGGCACCTTAATTACAGTAAAGTCTTTAACACTGTCATACTTTCCTGAAATAGAGCAAGAAATGATTGCGGCCCATCCATGGAGACTGGCTAAAGAGACGACTTAGCCCTTCATTAAAGGTAAGACCTTTCTGCTTAACAAAAATCATCTTCCCCTCTGTGTGTAAAGAGCCGTGGGTGTTGTTTTACGATATGTGTTGCCATGTAGGTTACCGTTGTATTCTAATGGCTTTCCCCCGCAGACACCACCCTGAGCTGATTGTTTTTGGTGGCAATTGAAATAAAATCCTTTCCCTTAGATATACTCTTAGTCCCCATGTGCCTGTTGGTGTTGAGGACATGCTTATCACAAGGTTGTAAGATAAGCATTTAGTGTCATTGTCTAGGACAAGATTTGGTTGAGATCTCATAGACAAGAGAGATATGTTTGGCCAATATGTCAAGCTGTCAAACACCCTGCATTATGTTTAAGACTACAGTTTCATTGGAACAGGAAAAGACCAAAATATTATTTTTATTTTTTTTTTGTCGATGGGTTACCAAGTAAAAAAGCAAGAGCAAGTGCCATTAAGGTCTGTGATGCTCCTGAATGCTGCATGGTCATCTATGCAGATTCTGCTATTGTCTGGGCCAGTGCACGTTTGGGTAAAAGAGGGCTAGGTGGTAAGGCAAATTGCTTGCCTCAATAGAACAGCCTTTTAAGGTGGCTCATTAAGTCGTTTTCTTTTTCTGCTTTACAAGCGACAGTGGTGGACTCCACATAGATTTGACAGAGACCCTGGCAATGATGAGAAGATCTGACATTCTAGGACATGCCGTGAGCCCTTGCAGCTGGTAAGACTAACAAGAACGTGCGATCAGAGGCAAGATGGTCCGTAGTTGTGCAAGTATTTGCAAAACCACCATTATGTGTGGCCACAGAGTGTGGAACCAGCCTTTGAGTGAGCCTTTCAACGAGTGAGTATGAACATGTAGATTTATTTTTATTAAGTATCAACACAGCTTATTGATCCAAGGAGAAATCTGACTGCCATTTTGGGGTCAAGAAGGAATTTTTTCCCCTGGTTAGTGCAAAATTGGAAAGAGCGAAACTGGGGTTTTTTTTGCCTTCTTTTGGATCAACAGCAACAAATTAACCGATATAGGAAAGGCTGAACTTGATGGACGCATGTCTTTTTTCAGCCTATATAACTATGTAACTATGTAACACAGTCTGCGCAGCACTCTCTCCATGTCGCCCTTGTGTCCCTTCCTCCCATCAAACAGTTCTGCTGCTCATAGATCCTCCTCTTCCTCTTGTTCCCTTGATACAACTGTTTCTTTGCCTCCCTGTTTCATTCCCCTTTTGTATGCTTCTCTCTTTGCTTAATTCCATAAGTTTTGCGACACCCCCAACTAAATAATTCAGACATCTGCTTCAGTCCTCTAATACCTAGCCGCCTAGAAGGTTTAAGGAAGACGCTCTCTTTTGCCACTTGTTTCACCAATCATTACTTTTACCAACCCATACTGACCGCCCCTTGCCCATTCTCCCCTCCTTATTTAACATAGCATTGCTAGAACGTCGCTGGTGTGAGGACAAGCCACTTGAACTTATGGGCCTTATGGTGGAAGACCAATGCCTTAACCGCTACTCCAAATCAGAGGTACAGGTTACCCATTTGAAAACGCATAAAAACCCTGGTATGTATCAACTCTCTCTCTATAACGTTCTTTATAATCGAAAATTATACACTCTTAAAAATGTCTTATGAAGTGTTCCGTAGTGCAGGTGTAATAGCCAGTTCATGCGTTAAAATTGCATGATTTTGTCAAAGGGATTTGGGTCACTCTGCCAGCATCAGCCAATGGAACCATGCACCTCTCATACCTTGGAGTCAGACCTTCAGGGTGGTTGGGGGTTATTCAAATCTTACTGGAATGTGAAAAAGAAACAGGAGTTGGAAAGAGAAACAGGGGTTCCACAAGGTACTGTATTTATACTGCTTTATATTTTTTACTTTTAACTGTTGTTTTAATGGGTGTTCTTGTTTAACTGTTATTTTGTAGGTTCTCATTTATTTTATTTCTTTTCTTATACTTGATTATGAGTATGGTTATGGGAGTTAGCAAGATTGATGATCTGACTCAATGCACATCTTGTTTCATGTATGCATTCCTGGATAAATCCGTCCAGGGTCCATACCTCTGTGGCAGGTGTGAGCAAGTGGCTTCTCTGGAAGCTCATATTAGAGATCTGGAGAAGCAAATTGCAACTTTGAGAGAGATAGACAATCTTGAAAGGAGTCTGCTGCTCACTGAGCAGAGTTTAGTGGGTGCAGGTAGTGAAGAGGGAGGAGATAAGGCAGCTGGGGAACAGGCATGTAGCTGGGTCACAGTTACACGTGGTGGTAGAGGGGGAGGAAAGAGGAAAGGTTTAGCTAGTCCTGACCTTGTGCAGCCTAACAGATTTGCCCGCTTGAGTGAAGATGTTGGGTGCATCAGCTCAGGAGTAGCTATACTGGAGGAAGCTGTTCCTTCTAACAGCCGAGGGAACAGCCCCTCTAGTATGAGTGGGGTTGAGAGCGTAGGAAAGGCTAGATAGGTTCTGGTGGTAGGGGACTCTATTATTAAGAGAGTAGATAGGGTAATCTGCCGCTCTGATAAGCTCAACCGGACAGTTTGCTGTCTCCCGGGTGCTCGGGACCGGCATGTTGCTGACAGAGTGGATGGATTATTGGGAGGGGCTGGGGAAGACCCGGCTGTCATGGTCCATATTGGTACCAATGACAAAGTCAGTGGAAAATGGAAGGTCCTAAAGAATGATTTCAGGGAATTAGGAGATAAATTGAAGAAAAGGACCTCCAAGGTAGTATTTTCAGAAATATTACCTGTGCCACACGCAACAGTAGAAAGGCAGCGGGAGATCAGGGAGGTAAATGTGTGGCTAAAGTCATGGTGTAGGAAGGAGGGTTTTGGCTTTCTAGAGCACTGGGCTGATTTTGCGCTTGGGTACAATCTTTATAGCGGTGATGGATTGCACCTAAATGGAAGAGGGTCTGTTGTGCTAGGGGAGAGGATGGCTGGAAGGCTGGAGGAGCTTTTAAACTAGTGATAGGGGGGGAGGGACACAGAGATCTTGAAAATGGAGATAGTGCAGAAAGGAGTGGGGCTTCAGATCAGAACAAGGGGGGTGGAGATGGGGGGAGGGGCAAGATCAGAACAGAGGAGGTATGTATTAATAAAAATTCTCATAAAATTCAAGAGACTCAGGGTAATATTAAATGTATGCTTGCTAATGCAAGGAGCCTAAATAACAAAATGGGAGAACTAGCGGCAATAGCATACACTAACCAATATGATATAATAGGGATAACAGAAACATGGTGGGATGAGACCCATGACTGGGCAGTTAACTTAAAAGGTTATACATTATATAGGAAGGACAGAAAAAGCAGGAAGGGAGGAGGAGTATGCTTGTATGTTAGCAACGAGCTAAAGTCAAATATTAAGCATCTTGAAAGCGACAAGGGATTTGTGGAAGCTTTATGGGTAGATATCAACTTGGGGCAAAAAAAAGGAAAAGAACTACTGGTTGGGATATGTTATAAACCACCTAATGTTAATAATGATGAGGAAGAGCAGTTGTTAGAACAAATTGAGAAAGCTGCACATCTGGGTAACGCGTTAATTATTGGAGATTTTAATTACCCGGACATAAATTGGGATAGAGGGACTAGTAGTTCTGCAAGGGGATCCAGATTTTTGAACCTGTTAAATGACTCCTTCATGTCACAACTGGTACAAGCACCAACTAGAAAGGATTCTTGTTTGGATTTGGTGATAACAAACAATGTTGATCTTGTGTCTAACATTCAAGTGGGGGAGCACTTGGGTAATAGTGATCACAATATGGTCTCTTTTGAAATGAACTCAAAAAAGAAATTGCCCATGGGGAATACTAAAACGTATAAGTTTAAGAAGGCCAATTTCAATAAGATAAGGGCAGCTTTACAACTTATTGACTGGCAAAAACTCTTCAGGGATAAAAATACTGAGGAAAAATGGAGTATTTTCAAACAAATATTAGCAGGGTACACTTCTCAGTATGTACTACTAGGAAACAAATATAAAAGAAACAAATTGAAACCGATGTGGCTTAGTGGGGTCGTTAAGCAGGAAATTAAAAATAAGAAAATGGCTTTTACAGCATTTAAGTCGGACGAATCAGAGGCATCCTATATAAGATATAAGGAAGCCAATAAAGCATGCAAAAAAGTGATTAGATGGGCTAAACTAGAAAACGAGAGGGTGATTGCCAAAGAGAGCAAAACTAACCCCAAAAAATTCTTTAAGTACATAAATTCTAAAAAAACAAAGAATGAAAACGTAGGTTCATTAAAAACAGAGAGGGGAGTGTTGGTTAAGGAGGACCAGGAAAAAGCAGAAACTTTAAATAACTATTTTTCCTCAGTATATGTTATGGAGGAACCTATGGCAATGGATATACATAGGACCACTGAGAAAAATTTTCAGTCAAACTGTGAGTGGATGGCCCAGGACAAGGTGCTGCAGCAACTAAAGAAAATTAATGTTAACAAGGCTCCAGGGCCTGATGGTATTCACCCACGAGTACTTAAGGAGCTGTGTCAGGAAATAAGTGAACCTCTGTTTCTAATCTTTCGGGATTCTTTTCTTTCAGGAATTGTACCAGAGGATTGGAGGAAGGCAGATGTGGTTCCTATTTTCAAAAAGGGTTCCAACTCTGTGCCCGGAAATTATAGACCTGTGAGCCTAACTTCCGTTGCTGGGAAAGTATTTGAAGGGCTGTTTAGGGATAATATTCAAGAATTCCTTGGGAAGAATAGTATTATTAGCATAAATCAGCATGGTTTTATGAAACATATGTCCTGTCAAACTAATTTAATTGCATTCTACAAAGAAGTAAGTAGAAGTGTAGATCAGGGTGTTGCAGTGGATGTAATCTACTTGGATTTTGCCAAGGCGTTTGACACGGTTCCACACAATAGGTTAGTATTCAAACTGAAAGAAATTGGCCTAGATGCAAATTCTTGTTCTTGGGTAGAACATTGGCTTAGAGGTAGAGAACAGAGAGTTGTTATAAATGGTAAATTTTCAATCTGGTCAAAAGTGGTAGGTGGTGTCCCTCAGGGTTCTGTTCTGGGACCAATTTTATTCAACATATTTATAAATGACCTGGCAGTAGGCATTGAAAGTCATGTTTCTGTGTTTGCAGATGACACAAAACTAGGTAAAGTTATACAGGGCGAGCAGGATATTACTGTGCTGCAGAGGGATCTAGATAGACTGGGGGACTGGGCACTCAAATGGCAGATGAAATTCAATGTAGATAAATGTAAAGTTATGCACTTCGGGGTAGCAAATGCACAAGCAACCTACACCCTAAACGGTAGTGAATTAGGGGTAATGACAAATGAGAAGGATTTGGGAATTGTTATAGACAACAAACTCGGCAACAATGTGCAGTGTCAGTCTGCGGTTGCTAAGGCCAGTAAGGTATTGTCGTGTATAAAAAGGGGCATCAAGTCGCGTAATAAAGATATAATTTTGCCTCTGTATAAATCAAGGCCGCACCTTGAATATGCTGTGCAATTTTGGCCACCTTTTCTAAAGAAGGATATCATAGCACTAGAAAGGGTGCAGAGGCGGGCTACAAAATTAATAAAAGGAATGGAGCACTATAGTTATGAAGAAAGGTTAACTAATTTAAATCTGTTTAGTTTAGAAAAACGTCGCCTCAGAGGGGATATGATAACGTTATATAAATATATTCGGGGCCAATACAAACCATTGTGTGGAAATCTGTTCATAAACAGGACTATGCATAGGACACGTGGTCATGCGTTTAGACTGGAAGAAAGGAGATTTAGAGTAAAGCAGAGGAAAGGGTTTTTTACAGTAAGGACAATAAGGATGTGGAATTCTCTGCCTGCAGAGGTAGTTTTATCAGAGTCTGTACAGACGTTTAAACTGCAACTGGATGGATACCTGGAAAAACATAATATTGGGGGATATAATCTTTAATTATGGGGAAACAGCTTATTGATCCAAGGAGAAATCTGACTGCCATTTTGGGGTCAAGAAGGAATTTTTTTCCCTGGTTAGTGCAAAATTGGAAAGAGCGAAGCCGGGGTTTTTTTGCCTTCTTTTGGATCAACAGCAACAAATTAACAGATATAGGAAAGGCTGAACTTGATGGACGCATGTCTTTTTTCAGCCTATGTAACTATGTAACTATGATTTGAAGGAGCAACTCATGTTGAAGGTGCGTCACAAGCAAGATTTACCGGCTCAATACTCACACCTGCAATTTTTTCAAGACCTGTCGCAGCATACATTACATCAACGGAGGGCCTTCTCCTCCGTCACCTCCACTCTCCGGGCACACAAGATTCCCTACCACTGGGGCTTCCCCACGTGCATCAAACCTTTCCAAGGATGGAGTGGCTCTCTCCATTGCTTCACCATTGGAGGGCCTGCAGCTTCTTTCGGACTGGGGACTTGCCATTCCATCGCAGGATTCGTCATCACCGCGCACCGCCAGGACCCGCTCACCTGTTCCTGCATCCTCTCCGAAACACCTCCAGCTGGAGTGGGATACAGTCCCCACCAAGTCGCCTGCTTCACTCACCTGCTCTCTCCGCCGCCGGTATCCTTTTTCTGGTGACTGCCTAACTATTCGCATCACACGCCATTCATACACGTTAGACTTTCTTTTTTTCTTTTTCACACCACGACGTACATTGACGTTTTTGATTTTGATTTTTTCACATTATTAGTATAACTACGTCTCGGCTCTTTGGAGTTGGGGGTTCTCCTTCGCCGTTCCAGGGGTTTCCCTTCCCCTCTCGGTGGGTACCATGTTACGGTACACCTGGACGGGGTTCCCTCCCCGTGTGGCGCCCATACACGTCCTGGGCAGCCAACTGCTTTTCGGCTACGCAGCGTTTTTTCTTTTTTATGTTCCCACGTTATGTTTTCAGTTTTTATTGTTCATGTCCTGATGGCGGTAACTTTTTGTTTTAAATTCACTCTACATCATACATTTATACTTCGGTTGTCATACTCTGGAGTGTCGTCTCTGCATTCTGCACATGTTGCGGTCTGTACACACCATTTTCTTTTTTACAATTGTGTTTCTGGTATGTGGTCCTTACTTTTTTGTTTGTTTTGTTTTGGGCATTGGACGCGGCTCTCCCATGTTGTATTGCCTTCTCTGGGGGTCTCCACCGTCTTCCACTGTACACTACACGATTTTACTTTAAGACTCCACTTTTTTTGCTCATCCTTTTATCCTCCCCTTAATGTCATCTCTTAAGTTATTATCCATAAATGCTAATGGCCTTAACACCCCTCACAAGAGGAGGATGTTATTCTCCGAAGCAAAAAAGGCCCACGCCCAAATTTTATGTGTGCAAGAGACCCATTTAAAACGCTCAAAGCCTGCTCACATATACTCTAAAGATTTTCCATGGCAATATCACTCCATGGCCTCATCTTGTAGGGCTGGGGTTTCAATTCTTGTCTCCCGACATGTATCTTTTCAACTACTGGACCAGATGGTGGACCCCCAGGGACGGTTTTTATTCCTCAACTGCATCATCAACACAGTCACTTACACATTGGTTGCTTTCTATACACCTAATACCTCTCAATTACTTTTTTTTCAGAAGTTACTCCGCAAAGTCACTTCCTTTAAGAAAGGTTCCCTTATTTTATGTGGCGATCTCAATGCCGTATTTGACCCCAAGTTGGATGCCTCAACTCCCCCGTCGGGCACTTATGGTAAACGTATACGTTCCCTGGCTGCGGCTCTTACCTCCACCTTGCATTCCTATCAGTTATATGATGTGTGGCGTTTGTTTCACCCTTCGGAAAGGGATTACTCCTTCTTCTCTGCATTACACAAATCATACACGAGGATAGATGTTATTTTGGTTGACAAGTTTCTTTTACAATCGATTCGGGACTGCTCTTTAGATGTTATTAGTTGGTCGGACCATGCCCCATTATGTTTGTCTTTTAGTAATCCTCACCCTTTCCGGGGCAAAGGTTCCTGGCGCCTCAACAACTCTCTGCTCTCCGACCCGGCTATAGTTGCGCAAATTCATTCACAGCTAGAATTATATTTTCAGGAAAACCAAGATTCGGTCTCTTCGATTGAATCACTGTGGAACGCACACAAAGCTGTTGTCAGGGGCAAGTTTATATCTCTAGCGTCCCATCTTAAGCGTGAGAGGGAGAAGGAGGGGGATAAACATTCCCTTCTCCTCCAGTTATATGAATTGGAAAGGCTTAACAAACAAGTTTCCTCTCCTCAATTAATTTCAGGCATTCAACAGGTTAAATCTAGGTTGGCGGCAATACAAGCTCAATTGACAGCCAAAATGCTCCTTTCCCTTCGCCAACGCTTTTACTTTAAGGGCAACAAAGCTGACACGATGCTGGCGAATAAGCTCCGGCATGTGACGGCCCTGTCTCGTCCCCAATTTATTTTCTCGGCCTCGGGTTCCACTCTAAAGAATCCTTCCCATATAGCTGAGGAATTTGCTTCTTACTATGCTTCTCTTTACAATCTTTCTGACGACGCGCACACTCCCCAACCTACTCATGACGTCATTAACCGGTACTTAGATTCATTGACTCTCCCCACACTCACTGCCGACATGATCCAAACCTTAGAATCCCCATTGGATATTGATGAGATTCAGGCTACTGTCTCTCAGATCAAAGCTAAGTCTGCCCCTGGTCCGGATGGTTTCTCTAGCCATTATTACAAGACTTTTTTTCCGATTTTGGGGCCGCACATTCTAAAACTTTTTCGTTCTTTCATGTCCACTGGCACTATCCCGACAGAAAACTTGCATGCCCACATAGTGACATTGCCTAAACCGGGTAAATCCCCTGACAGATGCGCACACTTTCGTCCGATTTCCCTCCTTAATACGGATGTTAAGCTTTATGACAAAATTATTGCTAATCGACTTTCCTTACTCTTACCTTCCCTCCTCCATACTGACCAAGTAGGCTTTGTTCGACACCGACAAGCAGTGGACAATACCCGTAAATTTTTGACATTATCTTGGGACGCAGCATGCACCTCTAATCCTGGTCTTTTTATTTCTTTTGATGCAGAAAAGGCCTTTGACCGTTTACATTGGGTTTTTCTTTCATCGGTTCTTAGTAAATTTGATTTTCCTCCATCTGTGATTCGCACTATCATGGCCTTGTATTCTACGCCTTCAGCGTCTGTTAATTTTTCTGGTTTTCTCTCTGCTCCTTTCTCTATTT
This sequence comes from Spea bombifrons, assembly GCF_027358695.1. Lineage (NCBI taxonomy): Eukaryota > Metazoa > Chordata > Amphibia > Anura > Pelobatidae > Spea > Spea bombifrons. Next base: position 40,283,073 of record NC_071095.1, on the reverse strand, counting down.
CCAATGGGACGAGGCAGGGCTGTCCCCTTTCCCCACTGCTCTACACCCTGGCTTTGGAGCCTTTGGCCCAAAAGATACGATCCGATCCTCTTATCTGGTTTTTTAGGCCGCAACGGTGATTCCTCTGTTCTTGGTTTGTTTGCGGATGACATATTGGCGGCGGTTACAAATCCTTCCTCCTCACTGACCGCACTGCTGGAGCAATTTGATAGTTATGCCCGAGTTTCCTACCACAAGCTCAATCTTAGTAAAACGCAGGCTATGCCTTTAAACTTACCCTTTTCACTCTCTCATTCCCTTCGCTCTTCATATGCATTCGACTGGCGGAAAGATTATATCTCTTATCTAGGGATTAAACTCCCTAAAAATCTGGCTAAGCCTAATACTTTTAATGCATTTCAGACATGGAAATCTATTCAAGGTGAGCTCCAGGCTTGGCGTTCGTTCGACCTCTCCTGGATGGGCAGGATAGCCTCAGTCAAAATGATGATCCTTCCCAGGTTGTTATGTCTTCAGAGCAGTCCCGATCGTTATCCCGCATAGTTTTTTTACACAAGTACAACACATTTTGAACGACTTTATTAATAACGGGGGGAGGTCGAGGGTTTTGAGACAAGCTTTTTTTACACCGCGTTTTAAAGGTGGTCTGGGGGCGCCCAATATTGAGGCGTACTATAGGGCCTCTATCTTATCCCAGGCGGTTCTCTTTCACTCCAGGGAGGATATTCCTAGTTGGGTGCCTCTAGAAAACTCCATGTTAGCCCCACTTTCAGTGAGTCAACTCCTATGGCTACCCTCTCATCTTCGCCCTATACTTCCCCCTCTTCCTCCCACCACTACATGCACGTTCCATGTCTGGTCTGCAGTGTCGCGGTTCCTGCCTGCCTTATCCTCCATCACGAAGGCCACTCCGCTAACTTCACTCATGTGCCTCATCCCAGACCTAGACATACACAATTGGAATTTTTCGCATCCCCTTCGTATTGGAGACTTATTCCATCAACAGGACATGTGTACATTCACTGACATCCACACACGATTGTCCATTCCGTCACGCGATTTTTATAAATATCTTCAAATTAGGCATCTACTAACCTCCCGCTCTAAATCTCCCCTAGTTGATATTGTTTCATCTCATCCTATAGTTTGATTATGCGGTAGATCCTCTCCGAAAAGAGGTATGTTGTCTATTTGCTATTCTGCACTCATCTCCCGTATGTGGGACCACAAGCTTCCTCATATGTTTGCCTGGGAGAAGGAACTTGGTTCTTCCTTTCCGCTGGAAAGGTGGCTGGCATCTGAGGAGGCTATGAGGGGAGTCACACACTGCACTAACCACCTCGAACTGCAGAAAAAAATTGTTTGCAGGTGGTATCTCACTCCGCCTCGCCTTTCCCATTTATTTCCTTCCAGTTCCCCTACGTGTTGGAAGGGATGCCAGGATGTTGGCTCTATGCTACATGTCTGGTGGTCGTGCCCCCCTATTTTGTCTACCTGGCAAAAAATATTTACGTTCATCTCCTCCTCATTGGGTGTGCGCCTTCCTCTCGAACCTGAGATAGCTATTTTACATATGTTCCCAGACTATGTGGATTCTCCCTCCCGTAAACTTATTATCCATATTTTTTTGGCCATGAAATCCCTCATAGCTCGTAATTGGAAATCTCCTACTACACCTCACATGTCGGACATTCACGTAATACTGGAGAGAGTCCATGTTATGGAAAAATTTTCTTTTATTAATGAGCTACAGCTTCCTTTGTACGATAAAATATGGTCCCCTTGGCTCCAATACAGGTCGGAACCTTGTTGGCGTTCTTAACGTGTCATTTGTTGGGGTTTGCTGTGGAGAGTCGCGTCCAGCCTGCAATATTTTGTATAATTTCTTTATTGTGTGTATTGACGAAACTGTATCATGATTTGGTGGCCAACATCTGCCTGCCGCTAGTGCCTCTCTCGATCCGCATTTGTCATGCTCCTTTATTGTGTACACCTTATCTGCATATCACTCGAACGCACCACCTGCCATTGGGACATTTTCTTTTCTTTTTATTTTTTTTTTCCTTTTTCAGTTTTTGACTGCTGTCTTATGTTTCCAACATGGTTCTATTTTCTTCATATGTGTGGGATAGCGCCGTCTTCTCGCTCGTTACAATGTACCGATTACTTTTCTGTACTCGCAATATCTGCTTGATTTCACCGATCTGTTCCATCGACCGTGTGTCACGAGTGCTATGTTGTAACCAGTGGCGACTCTAGAAACAATATATAGGGGGGGCACACAAGATACCACAGTCAAACTGGGGGGCATTAATAATTTCCACCATTAAATCATACCACTGAAAAAACACACACATATATATATATATTGCCAAAAGTAATACCTTAACTTTTGCACTAAATGATTTAAGGGCCTAATATTAGATCCTGCTGCTGATATATATATATATTAGCCCCTGCTGCCCAAATATATTAATATTAGCCCCAGTTGCCGATATATAAATTAATATTAGTCCCTGCTGCCAATATATATATAAATATTAGACCCTGTTGCCGATAGCAGGTATAGATCAACACATTAACACACAAACCCAGCTTTGCATGTATAGATCAATTGAAATTCACTTGTGATCTCAGCACTGAAGGTATATATCAAATAAACAGAATCAGACATACAAATCCTGTATTTGCAGGTATACAATAATATATGAAACGTAGCATCGCAGGTATAGATCAAATAAATACATGGAAACAGCATTGCAGGTATTAATCAACTGAACAAGACATACAAACCCTGTATTTGCAGGTATACATAAATAATGTATGGAAACATAGCATAGCAGATATGGATCTACAGAAGAACACACAAACCCAGCTTTGCAGGTATAGATCAATTGGAATTCACATAAAACACGGCATTAATGGTATATTTAAAACCCCCTAAATTACAGGGATAGATCACAGGTTGCACACCCAGATAACACACATATGATTTGCCATCTTTGTCCCATATACACCCTGCCTGTGCCATCTTGGTCCCCAAGGCTCAAACATCCTGCTAGTGCCATATTTGCCCTTCCACAATTATACATCTATGATACGCACAATCACATTAACTCATGTTCTCCCTCATTCAGACAAATCATCCACATATTAACACATGCTCTTCCTCATTCAGACAATTCATCCACATATTAACTCATGCTCTCCCTCATTCAGACAATTCATCCACATATTAACTCATGCTCTCCCTCATTCAGACAATTCATCCATTTTAAGAAACTACGCCCCTTGGAGCTTCAAATGAGGGGCTACATGTATTTCTAGGACAAAAGTTGAGTGCACAAATAATGATGGAATATGTCGCTTTGGCTAGAAAATGTTTTTTCTATCCATAGCGACATGTTCATTTGTGTCTTGCGCACTCCAGGTTTGTACTAGAAACACATGCAGCCCCTCATTTGATGCGCCAAGGGATGTCGTTTTTGCAAATGTGTACTTTTTGTGCCATAATTTAACTTCCTACGTGAGCAGTAATGCCACGTCAAGGCTTCAACCCTAATTACTGACCATTCACACGCTTTTCATATCTCCATTCACTCGCAGAAGCACACACCATTCTTTCCATACATTCACTCACAGACGCACACACACCATTCTTTCCCTTTACAATCCCAAAGAAATGATGGTAAAGGGAGAAAAAAAAAATCACTTTTACAGCAAAAATAAGTTTTGCAGTAAAAATGCAAGGCGCTCCAGGGATGAGATGGTTACTCACGTACCGCACTGGCTAAATGGCTGATTTTAATAATATTTGCAGTTCATCAGGATTTCAAAAATTGCCTCCCTCTACCGTTGGCTAAATTTAACCCCATGATCAAAGGGATCATAGGATTAAAAATTAGTATCAGCCATTTTTAAAAAGGGAATGTGACTTTTTATAGCTATATGATTGCTGTGGTAACATTGGCTACCACAGTGATCATTTAGCTAGAATACTTTAACTTAAAAAAAAAAAAAAAAAGTTTAACTACTTTGTTTAAATAATTTAATTTGGGGGTCTCTAGGCAATTTTGATCTTTTTTTTATCTGCCTTTAGAGACCCCCAAATCATTTTTTTACATTTTTATTTTTTTAACTTAATATTTTTTATTATTTTTTTACAAGCTATATACCGTTGGAAAGGCGAGGCGATTACCTTTCCAATGGTATATGTTGGGGGTATGTAGCTGCTTAGATGCCTGAGATACAGGCATCTAAGCAGCATGCCCCCATACCTCTTTAACTGACAATTGTCAGTTGTTAATAAAGTTGCGCGGTGACGTCATCGCGTCATTGCGCGAGACGTCACCGGGCAGATCGGGTGGCTCCGGTGATGCCCTTCACCGGGGTAGGTGGTGATGGAGGTCCACAGACCTACATCAAGGTAAGGTAGTGCTAGTGACGGCATGGTGCTGTCATTAGCACCTGCCTGGGACTGCTAGCGACGGCACCATGCCGTCGTTAGCAGTCAAGGGGTTACAAATTCGGCGGGGGGGCAAGGAATAACGTAGGGGGGGCAATTGCCCCCCCTTGCCCCCCTGTAGCGACGCCACTGGTTGTAACCACTTCACTTTCCATGCATTTTGGTATGAAACAAACAACTATAAAATAATAAGTTCAAAAAAAATTATTTAAGTGTGTGTGTATTATTATTATTTTATATTCCTTTGGTATGTAGCCTTCTGCTTTCCCTCCTCCAGTGTGAGGATTCATGGACTGTTGTACAAAAGCAAACATAGGGGTTTAATTTGAGTGAATTTGCAGTTCTGGACAAGATAGTCCTGGCTATTTGTGGATTGTTGCTATAACAGACCACCTCAATATCAGAAGCACGTCTATGGCAGAGACCTGATTTAAACTCCTTGACTTTGCTATACATTCTAATTGCCGAATTATTATTACGTTTCTGCAGCGTAAAGAGCTTGGCTGGCCCTGTATAATGCATAGCTAAGTCAATGAGATGTCGCTGAAAAATCCCTGACCATTTAATTATGCACTATACAGGAGAAGCAGTATGGGCAATATGGACTCTCCCGTCAACCCTATTTCCAGGGAATACTCTCCAATTCAGGAAGTGACTGCTGGAGACTTTCTCCCACTTGATGAGCCAAGACAGGCTTATCTTAGTCAAGCAGCAGCTGCCCCTCAGCCCTAGCCACCTGAATGGTGGGTGGTGTCACCTGTCCAGGGCTGACCAATCAGAGAGAGGGGAACCTGGGCCAGCTGCTGATTGGTTGCTAGAGTCAGCTGACTAGGCTCAGCCAATCAGGGGCTGCCCCTCAGCCCTAGCCTCCTGATTGGTGGGCGGTGTCACCTGACCAGGGCTGACCAATCAGAGAGAGGGAGGTAAGATGGTCCGTAGTTGGGCAAGCATTTGCAAAACCACCGTTATGTGTGGCCACAGAGTGTGGAACCAGCCTTTGAGTGAGCCTTTCAACGAGTGAGTATGAACATGTAGGTTTATTTTTATTAAGTACCAACACAGTCTGCGCAGCACTCTCTCCATGTCGCCCTTCTGTCCCTTCCTCCCATCAAACAGTTCTGCTGCTCATAGACCCCCCTCTTCCTCTTGTTCCCTTGATACAACGGTTTCTTTGCCTCCCTGTTTCATTCATCTTTTGTATGCTTCTCTCTTTGCTTAATTCTGTATGTTTTGCGACCACCCCCCCTAAATAATTCAGTCATCTGCTTCAGTCCTCTAATACCTCGCCGCCTAGAAGGTTTAAGGAAGACGCTCTCTTTTGCCACTTGTTTCACCAATCGTTACTTTTACCAACCCATACTGACTGCCCCTTGCCCATTCTCCCCTCCTTATTTAACATGGCATTGCCAATTTAGTAACATCCCCTCCCTCTCTGTCCTTTCTTTCTTCCATTAACGGTCTGATCTCAGTGGCCATGTTACAGCTAAATGCACTACCAGCCTAAAATTGTCAGGTCCCTTACCCTTGTTAAAATCTTTGATTCCATAGGAACCATTCAGCCCATCTAGTCTGCCCATGTAAACACTCTGACCTTAATCCAAGTCCTTGATCTCGTTTTAGAGTTGGAGGCCTACTGTGGAAGCTACATGGACACCACATATGGCTGAAAATATGAAAAAACGTAGACCGTGGACCTTATGATTTTGCCAAAAAATAATTTTATTTTTTTTAAAACACTCAAAACATTTAGGAAATAATTCCTTTAGCATCTCACATAACATCCAAGTTAAAAGGAAAGGTTTTGGACGCCAGCTATGGAAGCTACATAGGACAAATCCTCTTTACTGGATAAACAGTTGTCAGTGGTCCAAGCGAAAAATAGAGCAGTACTTTTTGTCACCACTGAGAGGTACAGAAATGACTACAGAATTAAGTTTGTATCATAATATGGTGTTTTTTCCATGAAGATCAGGAAGATCATTAATAAAAATTGGAATATTCTGTCTTCCAGTTATCCAGTTGTTCCCGGGTTTGGCCAAAAACCATTTATGGCGTTTAAGAGATGCCCTTCACTAAAGGATAAATTGGTACACACTCAGCTTTCTGTGGAACCCTCTACTTCGACATCTAAGGTTGGGAATTTTCCCTTTTTTAATTGTAGTGCTTGTCACTCGATGATACAGGGCTCTGTTGTGCATCATCCACATGGAGGAAGAAAATACACTGTTAATCAGTATGTGACATGTAACGCTTCTTATGTGGTATATCTCCTGAAATGTCCTTTTGGGTGTTTTGTATGTTGGGCAGACTACTCAGAGAATGAGAGAGAGATTTTCAAAGCATAAGTCTACCATCAGGACTGGGTTACTTGAATTACCAGTCCTGGCTCATTTCTCTGAGTCCCGCCACAACATTGCCCAACTGAAATATCAGATTATTCAACAGATTCCAGAAAATTTAAGAAGGGGAGATCGACTTAAAAAACTGCTTTACCGTGAAGCATTTTGGATAAGAGAGCTGAATACTCTTAGTCCAAAAGGGTTAAATTTTGATTATGATGTGACATCTCTCATTTGAATAGTGATGAGTTTTATATTTTTTAGTGAACCTTTGATATTTTTGATAGTAATTAACTTAACCTTTTTTATGTTTTTCGCAGATTCTTTGAAAATTGGTGCTGGTTCACTTTTAGAACTTCACACACTCATCTTCGAGCAATAATATGCAGGTGTTCTACTTTTCCATTTAGTATTAAGATTTCTTATACACTTTTATTGAAACAAATTTATAAGTTTTAATTTTATACACTTGCCAAATTTGGTTCACTTTAATACACTGTCACTTTAAATGTGTAACATAGTACACATTATCACTTTATATGTATGATGTAATATAGGGATATTAAGAGGTATAAGAGGACACATGTCTAGCTATTTATATTTGTCTTTGACATGATTTTTACACTTTCATATATATATGATTTAATATCATTTTCCAATATTTTTTTTGTAGACAATTTTATACTCCTTAATTCATTGTATTTTTTGACAAACTGCACTTTTTTTACTTTTTTAAATTCAGATGCTTAATATTTTCATACACTTAAATTTGCACTTTGTTCAGAATATGGACTAATTTGGGTATAGGGCAGTATGCTATGTGCTTAATACTTTAATTGCATATTTGCTTGTAGTATTTCTTTTTCTTTTTTTTTTCTCCCTGTTTTAATTTATTGCTGTGGCTCTTTAATGTTATTAAATGATTGTGTCTAGATTATATGTACTTGGTCGTCCTGATGACCGTTCTGCCGATACACCTTCTTCCCCTTTTTGGGAGATTTGATGACATATGTTTTTAGGCAATACCATCCTGAATGTTCCTGATCTTGTCTGATCTCAGAAGCTAAGCAGGATTGGAACTGGTTAGCACCTGGATGGGAGACCGCTTGGGAATATCTAATCTTTTTTTTTTTTTTTTTTGGCGTGATGTCATCATGCAATCATATGGTTTGGTCTGGTCACATGACCAGGATGAGATTAAGCTATGGAGACACAAGGTATTTACTTAGGATTTGATTAATATGTGCTATTAATGTCTGATTATTTGTAATATACTGTATAATGTAGATGTAAACATTTTAATTATTTGATGTTTTTAAATTACTTGCTGATTGTTTTTTAAATAAGATAAGTAATTATCACTAATTGTTTGCATTACTTGGTGTGACTTTTTACTGAACCTGATTGGATTGTATAGAATTATACTCAATACTTAAGGGTGTGATTTGGAGTGAAGTGTTAGCTCGACAAAGGCCCTGTTTGGCCAAAATGTTGCTTTTGTTTGTTCTCGCTTAATAAAGTGTCCTAGAGTGTCTGGGACACCAGATATGGCTGAAAATCTGAAAAAACTTAGACCCTGTGTTACTTACCTGCCCCCGGCTCCCACGTTGCCGCCACGGAGGAGAGGGAGACCCCCCTCCAATACGCGGTCACCGGAGCCGGCACGGAGGAGAGGGAGACCCCCCTCCAATACGCGGCCACCGGAGCCGGCAGGGAGGAGAGGGAGACCCCCCTCCAATACGCGGCCACCGGAGCCGGTACGGAGGAGAGGGAGACCCCCCTCCAATACACGACCACCGGAGCCGGCACGGAGAAGAGGGAGACCCCCCTCCAACGCAAGACCTCCGGAGCCGCCACGGAGGAGAGGGAGACCCCCCTCCAACGCACGGGCACCGGATCCTCCACGGAGGAGAGGGAGACCTCCCTCCAACACTGTGCCGCCTCCGCCGTCGTCTGCAGGACTGCCGCGCAGGAGAGGCAGACCTCCTGGAACACGGCGTCCGGTTTCGGCACTCGCGCGCCCTCTGGTGGTGAACTGCAGGCTTATATGAAGGGAGATTGCGCCACACTCATCATGGTGGTGATTCCCGGTCATTGGAAGTGACGTCATGAGGTTTGGCGGGAGATTTGAACTTCCTCTGTGGTTTCTATTTAAACCTCTTCAGTTCTATCTGACCTTGCCTTCTGTTGGTTGTCTATGCCTTGTGCTAGTGCCCAGATAGCGTTTCCTGATTCGGTATTCCTGTGTATGATCCTGGCTTGTCTGACTTCATTGTTTTCCTGTATCCTGACCTCGGCTCTGTTATTTGACTATCCTGCTCTCCGGTATCCTGACCTCGGCTCTGTTATACGACTATCCTGCTCTCCGGAATCCTGACCTCGGCTTGTTATACCTGTTCTGTCCTGGAGTCCTACCTGACCACGGTGTCTCCTACTACTTGTACGTGACACCCTGGACCTTAAGATTTTGCCAAAAAATATTTTTTTACAAAAATACTCAAAACCTTTAGGAAATAACTCCTTTAGCATCCAGCATAACATCCAAGTTAAAAGGAATGGTATTGGAGGCCTCCTGTGGAAGCTACATGGGACACCAGATATGGCAGAAAATATGAAAAAACTTAGACCGCGGACACAAATTTTTGGCCAAAAAATGAAAAATTTTAAAAACACTCAAAACCTTTAGGAAATAATACCTTTAGCATCCAGCATAACATCCTAGTTAAAAGGAATGGTATTGGAGGCCTGCTGTGGAAGCTACATGGGACACCAGATATGGCTGAAAATATGAAAAAACTTAGACCGCGGACCTTAAGAATTTGCCAAAAAATGAAAAATGTTAAAAACACTCAAAACCTTTAGGAAATAATTCCTTTAGCATCCAGCATAACATCCTAGTTAAACGGAATGGTATTGGAGGCCTGCTGTGGAAGCTACATGGGACACCAGATATGGCTGAAAATATGAAAAAACTTAGACCGCGGACCTTAAGATTTTGCCATAAAATAAAAATTTTTAAAAACGCTCAAAACCTTTAGGAAATTATTCCTTTAGCATCCAGCATAACATCCTAGTTAAAAGGAATGGTATTGGAGGCCTGCTGCGGAAGCTACATGGGACACCAGATATGGCTGGAAATGTGAAAAAACTTAGACCACGGACCTTAAGAATTTGCCAAAAAATGAAAAATTTTAAAAACACTCAAAACCTTTAGGAAATAATTCCTTCAGCATTCAGCATAACATCCTAGTTAAACGGAATGGTATTGGAGGCCTGCTGTGGAAGCTACATGGGACACCAGATATGGCTGAAAATAGGAAAAAACTTAGACCGCGGACCTTAAGATTTTGATGTCCCCAGCTGTCACAATCCTCACAATAACTCCATGACAAATATCCTGGCACTTGTAAGCCTACTCTCCTTCCAAGACGCTAATAGGAGAAGGTAACGTGCACACGTTTCCAGAGGTGCCTCGGGAATTATCTCCAATTAACAGATACCCAACATAATCCACAGGGACATCAAATGGGACGAGTCGATAGTCGGCTCTTTGGGTTTACGTGTACAGCAGGGAGGGTAAAAAGCATTTTTACTTTTCACTTGGGAGTTGTAATCTTTGACCCTTTTTCATTATATTTTCCCAAACTTCTGCAATGCCACAAACTAGCGGTTTATGACCTGTCTGCAATCCCTGTCTGCCTGTCCCATGATATCTCTAAATCTTTGAGTGTTTTATTAGCGTTTGACTCGAAGTGGGTTATAATCTCCACTTCCTCCTGCTGTATACCAAAAAGAACGAGATCCCTCCTAGCGTTCTCCATTCCGTCCTAGCATTCCCCATCCCTGCGAGCCTTCGCCATCCCAACATTCTCCATCATCCATGACCACATCAGTCATGGTTCTTAAAACCCAGATAGAAATGCTGTCCTGTAGAATGGGGGATGTATAAGCGACTAATGGGTTACCTTCCATAAGTCTATACATCCCACATACTGCAGGGCAGGAATGTATCTGGGCTGGTCAGCAATATGAAAAACTTATACTTGTCCTGATGTGGCCGATGTGGTCCCTATACCAAGTAAGCATTCTCCATCCTACTATTCTCCATCCCATCCAAGCATCTTTTATCCCCTCCAAGTCTCCATCGCTCCGAGCATTCCCCATCCCCAACATTCCACATTCCACATCCCCTCCCAGCATTCTCCAGTCCCTTGTCATGCATATTGCCGCTCTTATGGAGACTCTTACTAGGGATGGAGAACCTGCATCTAGGCCGGCCACATGACTTATTTCTACTCTTACTCAGACTCCATAGCGTGAAGCCCATTAACTACACGGTTGCTTTTGTGAGGATTTAAACATATATACCTGTATATATGTACCTGTGTCAGAGACAACCGAGTCTTCTAACCAGAGGTTGCGTTGTCTTTTGCGTTTTCAGACTGTCTCTATAGATACATAACATTCTGTCCACTAATAAACAGCATTTCTCGGTAATCAGGGCTTGACTCATTGTGGGATACTTTTTCAATGAGCCATTATTATCTACACAACGAAATATCTTGGTGGGTGCATTGTTGAAACCACAGCAGTCTCCCCTTCAGTTGCTATAAAATGAATTGCAGGATTAGAATTTGATAAAATCCATCTGGCCACTATGGTCAAGACCTTTTGCTGCAACGCATTTAAATGTGATTTTTGGCTTTTTACACAGCTGGTAACCAATGCCTATCCAATATCATTGGGGTTTATGAACAATTACTTCTGTATTTCTTTTGAATTGTGCTTTTGACCCTTACAGCTGCCCGTAGTACCGGTAGTATCTCATGCACACCAGTGACTGGTCTCCAGCGTAGAGACAGGAGCTGCCTCGAACGGTAAGCACCGGACGCACCCTCTGTTTCACCGGTGACACGCACACTCACTCACACACCCTGCCACCTAGCCCTGGGAAGTGCGGCTTCCTTCCTGTAGGAAGACCGGGTTAGACGGGGGATTATCCTATTGTGTTGTGATCTCAGCCTTACTGCCAGCATCCCTGACAGAATGGGGACACTAGACATTTATCGATGACCGCAAATTCAGACCATTCAGGCCTTGAGCGACCCGGTGCACAGGGATCACACAGGACTTCAATCTCGCCCCATGCTGGAAATCACGCAAGCGCTTCCCTGACTGTCACACTCGTCAGCTAACCCAGAAATAACACAATGGTTTTCCTCGTCCCAGTCACAAATTTAACACCCAATATACACCATCACCTTAAAGAAAAGACCCCTTGAGTTTATTTGTACCACCAGAACTCGCCTCATCGGTACATACCCTAATAAACCCTTAGGTGGTTTCGGGGGTAGTTTATGCCTGTGACGTTAAAGGTTGCCCAAGCATTAGCATTTCAGGTTTTACCCCTGAAGTCCCTGGACATTAGTAATTACATTACAGATCTTGTCCTTCTGAAGAATCTTGTATAGTCTTGTGAATGGGCCAAGAGAGGCTAAGGGGTCAGACCAGGGGTTCTCGGTGTACCCAAACACTCTGATTGCTTTCTCTGCGTTTTCACAAACCAGATACGTCACGCAGTATCGGTGCCCAATACACAGGGGCCTGCTGAGATTGATTTGTTCACCATGTTCCCGTTTGTCCCCTCTCATCTTTTACATCTCTTTAAAAGGGGACTCGTCGAGCTGCATTCTGTTATTTTTGGAAGAGCCGCCGCGAGTCTGACTCTAATTAAATAGGCATGTTGGCTCCAGAGCGAAGCAGAATTGGGTTACTGGGACAGAAGGCATACCCAGCCAAACCAGAGGAACGTACAGATCTGCTTTCAGTTACTCGGCTGAGCCAGAGCTGCCAGGCGTGGAACATTATCCCGGGAGCTCGTGCATGTACTGCATTAACCCCTTCTGGCATCTTATATTCATACTCAAATGTTTGAAATTTGAAGTTACTGTACTAAAGGTCTTAACACGTAGTGGTGTATTAGAAAAGTTACGTTCTAGTGGTATAATGAGAGACTCCATACCAAGGAGCTTGCCGTCTAGTGGTTTCAAGGCAGATCCTTTCCCAATGGAGCTTACAGTCTAGCGGTATAATGGCCGACCCTTTCTCAAGGAGCTTACAGTCTAGCGGTGTAATGGCAGACCCTGTCCCAAGGAGCTTACAGTCTAGCGGTATAATGGGAGCCCTTGTCCCAAAAAGGTGGATATCGGGCAAGACTGCAGTCTCCTTACTATTGTTGAGTATCCCAGAATGCAGTCGGAACGGACAAACGGACCAACAATCCACAGCTGGCAGAGAGGTAATTACTACCCAGCTCACAAACATCTTGTACGCAAAGTGCAGGGGCCTGCATGTGCATTACAGGTAGGAAACGGTGTGTGTGGTACTGGGATCCAATACACATAGCTTTGCGTGTTATACAAAGAGAAGGGGCAGCCTTATCACTTCTGTGCTATACGGAGGTAGCACACATTGATCTATATGTAATACACAGACATAAGGTTACAGAAGTTCAGGTGGGAAAGGCAGAGCACTGGCGGTCCGACTCGGAGGAGGAAGAGAAGAGTATAAGGTGTGGGGGTGGCATCTACGTCTTGTGGGAGTTAATGGGGGGGGGTCACAAATAGTGTTGGCTCAGGCTCTTATAAAGAATTCCATTCAGGGTGGGAAGAACGTGCTTCGAATGAGAAGAAATATGTGTATAGGGCCAGACACCCCATACCCACCCAGAAGGACACCCACTGACTCATAGCCCCCTCAGCCCTTACTATCTACCTTTAAATGGTGCAGGAAGAGGATGTGTATCCAGTGGCCATGGCACCCCTCCTAATATTACACATCTGAGGAAGAAGCCGTGCCCTCCCTGGATTCCCACTTCTCAGGGAAGAAGACGGGAAATGGCTTTACCCGACGCAGTTTCCTGAATTGGTCACAATGCGGACGGAAGGGAGGGAGGGGACACCTCAGCACCGGGGTGGAATCAGCCTTGTCACCTTCAGAACCAGTTTTGCCGTCTCCGTTACCAACGTTGTCGGGAAGAAAATCTATGAATACACCTCCGGTCACATAAAAAGCACACTGTACTTTAGTTGTCTATTGAACTCTCGCTCACTACTCTATTACCTTTCTTTCCTACACGCCCTGTAGAATCATGCTTCCGTCCTGGCGTTTGTCCAACTCCACAGACTGTAAGCTCTTGGGATTAGGGGCATTCTGCTATTCTGTTCCAAAAATATGTAACATCACTACAGACCTTGGTGACAGATAGGAACCTGATATAGTGCAAGACTGCAGCCTCTATACTACGGCATCTCAGAAGGCAGCAGGAGCCTGTCCGCTTTACTGCACTATGGCTTTCTTAAGCGGATTGTAGTGGGAATTCACCCTACGCGTGCCCCGGTGACATCATGGTGTCACTATGATCACTTTATTAATGTTGCCACGTTTTGCCTTACCTATAGTTTAAGGCGTGATTAAGAAGAGCCTAGGGAATTCTATTGTGCATGAAACCTCGAATTTAGAATGATTCTGGGATATTTTTACCCTTAAATTACAGGGAAATAATAAAAAATAAAGGTTTATTTTTTTTATTTATTTTTTTTGTCCAAGCGTCTCCAGGCATAGTCTACCCTAGTCATTCCAGGTGCGCTGTATATTTGTAGGGTAGTTGGCATGCGTGACGCTCAACCAGCGGGGTGTATGTAACATAATGCAGCATCTTCTGTTTAACGGATGAAACTGACGGTTGTGAAACTTTATTGCCCCTGTGATCGCCTAAGATTATGGATACAACAGAAGGACTTCCTGAAAGAATACTTTTGTTATTCGGCTGCAGAAATGAGTTTTGACATACAGGGCGGATTACACGCATCAATGTTACTGTGCCCTAACACCAGTATTTACACAATTGCTTTTAAATAGCGACAAGATACTTCAAGTAACCCAATTAGTATTTTCGTACTCCTTCCACCAGCTGCGGACTACAACCCCCATCATATCAGCCAACCGTTGTCCGGCTAATAAATCAGATGTCAGGCTTTGTATTGCCTCCCTGGCACTCTTGGAGTGTAAGCTTCTAGGTTTTGTCCAGGCTTTGTTCACTCTTCTTTTGAATATTACTATTACCCCACTCTGCAGGTAATGATAGCCTGAGGCGGTGATACAGCTGGGGACATGTATCCAAGGAGGGGCAGGAAGCTCTTTGCTGTTTGTCAAGAAGGCAGATGTGTACACACCTGCTCCATGTCCTGATTTACCCCACTGTCAGCGTACTGAGCGGGCCCGACTGGGAATGAAAACTGCCCTGGAAATAAATGAATACCAGCCCCATATTTCATGGCGCCATTTTGGGGCGTGTTTGTGTTAGAGTGACTGTAGTGAAACATTTTAGAGTGGGTTCTTATGAGGAGCATCATGTATCCATGATGAGGTAGCGTGTCCATCTGCCTGTTGGCCTAAAGACATGATGTCTTAAGAGTGCACCATATTTGGTTCAAATCCCTGTGGCTCATGTGTGTCGTATAAATATCTAGTGGCCTATTTGCTTTGTGTATACCTATCCTATTAGAGCAGCTGAACGTATTGTTTTAGAGTGGATACATATAAGTTTATGTGAATCAGGAGAAAGCAGGCTCATATATCAGAAGCAGCATCTGTCTACTTGGTGGTATAGCGGTAAGGTAACCTGTGTACCTTACAAAGTACTGCTGGTTCTAGTCTTACCGGCTCTCTTATGACGTTTAAGTATATATGTGTTTGTATTCATCTCTATAGTGTTAGATTGGCTGTATGTAATGTTTTAGAGTGAGTCAGGAGAAAGCAGAGTCATATATCCACCCCGAGAAAGCCCCACCGACTGCCTGTTGGTGTAAGGGTAAAGTGACCTGGATGCCATACCAAGGATTGCTGGTTTGAATCCCAGAGTCTCCTCTGTGGTGTTAATGCATATAAAGTGTATATGTTGTTTTAGAGTAGGGGCTTATATGTGAGTCAGGAGAAAGCAGGGTGGTATTTCCACGGCGAGAGAGTAGAACCAACTGCCTGGTGGTGTAAAGGTAAAGTAACCTGCATACTGTACTAAGGATCAATGGTTCGAATCTTGATGGCTCCTCTTTTGTGTTAATGCACCTAGAGTGTATCGATTGTTTTAGAGTAGGGGCGTACATATAATGACAGGGGGTAGCCTCGACTCTCGGGCTATGTCATCCTGGTTAACCCCCCAATAAAAACACGGACACCAGATGTGGGATGAATAAAGGCCACAGACGATTTATTAACGTCAATGCCACGCAACCTGTAAACATTTACGAAGGTGCATTAACACGGCAATGACCCAAATACAATAAAACACCCGAAAGCTTGCCAGGACCAACCGGGGCCAAACTGTAAGCATCACCTTATGGGAGGGCATACCATGATGCCCCTCCCCCACCTGAGGTTCCAGCAACTGCCCAGCCAGGAACCTCCCACCGACACTTTAACACCAGTGGCAATAACCACATAACACCCCCCGGCAACCTGGCAAGCTACCGCCCCCCGGCTGTGACAGAATCCTGAAACGAAACACAGAACCGGGTAGGCTGGCACAACAAAAAGCCCAGAACATTCTTACGCACCAACCTTATATACCCCCTTCACTTCCTCCCCCTCCCCGTTGAACTTTCTTTGACCCCCTGACCTAGCCCTGCTCTGCACCCCTGTCAGGGCCCCCTCCGTTCCATGCAGACTACGTGGGCATCAGTATATGTGAGTCAGGAGAAAGCAGGGTCATATATCCATGCAGAGAGGCTCACGTTGATGTGAAGACCACAGATGGCTACCTACTTTGCCTATTCTGTGTTGGATTCACCAAAAAGCGTAACAACCAGATTAGAAAGACTTCTTATGCCCAGCATCAGCAAGTGCGTCAGATCCGCAAGAAGATGATGGAAATCATGACTCGTGAAGTGCAGACAAATGACTTGAAAGAAGTTGTTAACAAGCTAATTCCAGACAGTATCGGCAAAGACATTGAAAAGGCCTGCCAGTCCATCTATCCTCTACATGATGTGTATGTACGCAAAGTGAAGATGCTGAAAAAGCCAAAGTTTGAGCTGGGCAAACTTATGAAACTACATGGTGAAGGCGGTGGTGCTGGGAAGCCTGCAGGAGATGAGACAGGCGCCAAAGTAGAGCGGGCTGATGGATATGAACCCCCACTTCAGGAATCTGTCTGAGATGCATAATCTGAATTAGAGCCTGTAAAGAAAATATATATTTTTATATATATATATATATATATATATATATATATATATATAAAATGTAGATATATATATATCCACGCCGAGGACGCAAAACCAACTGCCTGGTGGTGTAAAGGTAAAGTAACTTGCCTACCATACCAAGGGTTGCTGGTTCGACTCTTGCTGGCTCCTCTGTGGTGTTAATGTTTACAGAGTGTCTATGTTATTTTAGAGTAGGGGCGTATATATAAGTATATGTGAGTCAGGAGAAAGCAGTGACATATTTCCACGCCGAGAGCACAAAATCAACTGCCTGGTGGTGTAAAGGAAAAGTAACCTGCCTTCCCTACCAATGATTGATGGTTCGAATCCTGATGGATCCTCTGTGGTGTATATATTGTTTTAGAATAGGGGCGTATATATAAGTATATGTGAGTCGGGAGAAAGCAGGGTCATATATCCACGGCGAGAACACAACATGAACTGCCTGGTGGTGTAAAGGTTAAGTAAACTGCCTTCCGTACCAAGAATCGCTGGTTCGAATCCTGATGAATATATTCTTTTAGAATAGGGGCGTGTATATATAAGTATATGTGAGTCGGGAGAAAGCAGGGTCATATATCCACGGCGAGAAAGCGCAGTCGGCTGCTCGGTGGCGTGAAGGTATAGTTGCCTGCCTGACATACAATGGATCGCTGGTTCGAATCCTCATGATGACTTCTGTGCGTAAGTACGCAGTGTGGCTCTGCTTGTGTGTGCTAGTGGATGGTGTTAAAGTGGCTCTGTGGCACTCTACCATACACTCACATACACATCTACAGCCTCACCTGCATACGCATAGCTGGTTGCGGACAAGGTTGCGGCTAACACTTGAAGGTTGCACTAAGCCGTGTGTCCTCACACGCAGTGGCCGAAAACATTGGTTGCGGAAAAGGTTTCGGAATGTGTGCGCATCCGCTTGACCCGTTCATGTGCATGCACAGTAGCCCACACAGTGACTTACATGGAGAATCATCATGGCGGATACAAAACCGCTGATACGATACCGGAGATCTGGAGTATGACGGGGCATCACCGGCAGCCACCCCTTTCCTTCTCTCTGCTTCTTTCGGGACAGAAATAAACACAATATACTCTTTGTATATTGTGAGACAAAGACCCCCTTCAGGGGGTTTTACTCACTTCAGGGGGTGTGGTCATGGGCGCATGTCCCCCACCATCCATGCAACATGTATAAAGTATAGCAACATGTATAAAGTATAGCAACATGTATAAAGTATAGCAACATGTATAAAGTATAGCAACATGTATAAAGTATAACTAAAGTATAACTAAAGTAACATGAATAGAGTATAAAGGTAACATGCAATAGAGTATAAAGAAAAACAATAATTGAAACACTTAATAATATATCTAAGTGGTTTACTATACTTTGTTAATTAAGTGTTTCAATTATTGTTTTTCTTTATACTCTATTGCATGTTACCTTTATACTCTATTCATGTTACTTTAGTTATACTTTATACATGTTGCTACATGTTGCATGGATGGTGGGGGACATGCTCCCATGACCACACCCCCCTGAAGTGAGTAAAACCCCCTGAAGGGGGTCTTTGTCTCACAATATACAAAGTAATATATTGTGTTTGTTTCTGTCCCGAAAGAAGCAGAGAGAAGGCAAAGGGGTGGCTGCCGGTGATGCCCCATCATACTCCGGATCTCCGGTATCGTATCCGCCATGATGATTCTCCATGTAAGTCGCTGTGTGGGCTACTGTGCACGCACATGAACGGGTCAAGCGGATGCACACACATTGCGAAACCTTTTCCGCAACCAGTGTTTTTGGTCACTGCGTGCAAGGACACACGGCTTAGCGCAACCTTCAAGTGTTATCTGCAACCGGCTATGTGTATGCAGGTGAGGCTGTAGATGTGTATGTAAGTGTTTGATGTTAGAGTGCCACAGAGCCACTTTAACACCATCCACTAGCGCACACAAGCAGAGCCACACTGCGTACTTACGTGCAGAAGTCATCATGAGGATTCGAACCAACGATCCATTGTATATCAGGCAGGTAACTATACCTTCACGCCACCGAGCAGCCGATTGTGAGTTCTCGCCGTGGATATATGACCCTGCTTTCTCCCAACTCACATATACTTACATATATGCCCCTATTCTAAAACAATATATTCATCAGGATTCGAACCAGCGATCCTTGGTATAGTATGCAGGTTACCTTACCTTTACACCACCAGGCAGTTGGCTTTGCTTTCTCGCCGTGGATATATGACCCTGTTTTCTCCTGACTCACATATACTTATATATATGCCCCTACTCTAAAATAACATATACACCACAGAGGAGCCATCAGGATTCAAACCATCGATCCTTGGTATGGTAGGCAGGTTACTTTACCTTTACACCACCAGGCAGATTGCTTTGCTTTTTTGGCGTGGAAATATGTCGCTGTTTTCTCCTGTCTCACATATCCTTACATATACTCCCCTACTCTAAAATAATATATACATTCAACAATTATTCACTAACACCACCTTGTAGCCATCTGGATTCAAACCAGCGACCCTTTGAATGTTGGGCTGTTTACCTTACCTTACCTTTACGCCACCACGTGTGCAACTGGCTCTGTTGTTTCCTCTCCTAAGGAATATGATGCCTATCATCTCCTGACTCACAAATACTTACATGCACCTACGCTAACACGATACATGCCCTTTAAAATTATGCATTTCTAACACTATATATATATATATATATATATATATATATACACACAAAGTAACTATAACAATACATACTTCCACTTTAACACTAAAACATGTAACGCGATATGAACCGGCAACCCCTTTGCACATCAAGCGAGGCATATTACCATTACCAGGGAATAGGAAGCGATGTGCCGCCATGACCCTGTGTTCTCCTCACTTACATTTACTGACATATACCCTCTCTAAAACATTACATACACCCTACATATATACACAGCAACTGTAACAATATATACTCACACTAACACAATAAAGGAGCCTCGAAAACACTAGATACAGAAATACCAAATATAAATAAATATATACACTGCAAAATACTTACATGCAATAAAGAGCCCATTGGGGTCTGAACCAAAGACTCCTAACTTGACAGGTAGGGCACATTACCTCTACGCCATCAAACAACTGAGGCTTTGCTATGGATATATGACCCTGTTATCTCCTCACTGACATTATACTATTATATACCCTCTCTAAAACATTACATACACCCTACATATATACACACAACAACTGTAACAATATATACTCACACTAACACAATAAAGGAACCTCGAAAACACTAGATACAGCAATACCAAATATAAATAAATATATACACTGTTAAAGGCGATAAAGAAGTCAGTGGGGTCCAAATCACGAACCCCTTACACAACAGGAAAGGCACATTGGCACATTACCTCTACGCGATCAGAGAACTGAGGCTTTGCTGTAGATGTATGACCCTGTTGTCTCCTCACTGACATATACCCTCTCTAAAACATTACATACACCCTACATATATACACACAGCAACTGTAACAATATATACTCACACTAACACAATAAAGGAGCCTCGAAAACACTAGATACAGCAATACCAAATATAAATAAATATATACACTGCAAAATACTTACACGCAATAAAGAAGCCATTGAAGTTCGCACCAAGAATGCCTTATGTAACAAGTAGGTCACATTACCGTTACACCATCAAACAACCAGGTCCTTTGGGATATCACCATAGATATATGACCCTGTTTTCTCCTCATTGACATAAACTATTATATAACCTCTCTAAAACATTACTCACACTTTAACACGATAAAGAGCCTCTAAAACACTAGATACAGCATTACCATATATAAATAAATATATACACTGCAACATACTTACTCACAACATAGAGGCCCTCGGGGAACAAACCCGTTATATGCCGGGCAGGTCGCATTACCATTATGCCACCAGTCAACTGTGGTTTGGATTTTTCAATACCATATATTAAAAAATATATATATATAAACAGATTATAAAACTTTTCCACGATACAGGTCCCAACAAGGTTTGAACTAATGATCATCTGTACGTTAGGTAGGTCAACTTACCATTAAACCACCATGTAGCTGGGGCCAGTCCTCAAATGTGGAAATATGATGCCTGATATATTTATATGCACCCTAAAACAATACATACGGCCACTCTAACACCATAGGTATCTATACACGCATGGCAATTATAACAATAATTGCTAACACAATACAGAAGTCTGCAGGATTCAAAACACAGAGTGTATGGCACCTAGGTGGTACACTTTACCAAGCAGCTGGACTCTGGTTCTGTCCATGGAAATATGATCCCTGCCTGCTCCTGACTCATACATAACCATGACTGAGGTAGCGCCAACGCGACGCCCTCTTTACCCCCCTTGCCACAATAAATACACAAACACAAAGTAAATAATATAATGCTTTGGAAAAATAAGGCCACGGTGCAGTCCGCTTTACGCCTTCCACACCGTGACACAGATATAAATAACTTTATTCATAGTAAAATGAACTTTATTTGTAAACACATATAACATAGTATATAATATAGCAATGCACGTGCCGCACCACCCGACTTACTTATGACACGTGCAAGCCTTAAAACTAACAATTGTAAACCAAATATAAAGGCTACAAATCGTAACCCTAAAATTTTAAGTTCAAAAAAAATTATTTAAGTGTGTGTGTATTATTATTATTTTATATTCCTTTGGTATGTAGCCTTCTGCTTTCCCTCCTCCAGTGTGAGGATTCATGGACTGTTGTACAAAAGCAAACATAGGGGTTTAATTTGAGTGAATTTGCAGTTCTGGACAAGATAGTCCTGGCTATTTGTGGATTGTTGCTATAACAGACCACCTCAATATCAGAAGCACGTCTATGGCAGAGACCTGATTTAAACTCCTTGACTTTGCTATACATTCTAATTGCCGAATTATTATTACGTTTCTGCAGCGTAAAGAGCTTGGCTGGCCCTGTATAATGCATAGCTAAGTCAATGAGATGTCGCTGAAAAATCCCTGACCATTTAATTATGCACTATACAGGAGAAGCAGTATGGGCAATATGGACTCTCCCGTCAACCCTATTTCCAGGGAATACTCTCCAATTCAGGAAGTGACTGCTGGAGACTTTCTCCCACTTGATGAGCCAAGACAGGCTTATCTTAGTCAAGCAGCAGCTGCCCCTCAGCCCTAGCCACCTGAATGGTGGGTGGTGTCACCTGTCCAGGGCTGACCAATCAGAGAGAGGGGAACCTGGGCCAGCTCCTGATTGGTTGCTAGAGTCAGCTGACTAGGCTCAGCCAATCAGGGGCTGCCCCTCAGCCCTAGCCTCCTGATTGGTGGGCGGTGTCACCTGACCAGGGCTGACCAATCAGAGAGAGGGAGGTAAGATGGTCCGTAGTTGGGCAAGCATTTGCAAAACCACCGTTATGTGTGGCCACAGAGTGTGGAACCAGCCTTTGAGTGAGCCTTTCAACGAGTGAGTATGAACATGTAGGTTTATTTTTATTAAGTACCAACACAGTCTGCGCAGCACTCTCTCCATGTCGCCCTTCTGTCCCTTCCTCCCATCAAACAGTTCTGCTGCTCATAGACCCCCCTCTTCCTCTTGTTCCCTTGATACAACGGTTTCTTTGCCTCCCTGTTTCATTCATCTTTTGTATGCTTCTCTCTTTGCTTAATTCTGTATGTTTTGCGACCACCCCCCCTAAATAATTCAGTCATCTGCTTCAGTCCTCTAATACCTCGCCGCCTAGAAGGTTTAAGGAAGACGCTCTCTTTTGCCACTTGTTTCACCAATCGTTACTTTTACCAACCCATACTGACTGCCCCTTGCCCATTCTCCCCTCCTTATTTAACATGGCATTGCCAATTTAGTAACATCCCCTCCCTCTCTGTCCTTTCTTTCTTCCATTAACGGTCTGATCTCAGTGGCCATGTTACAGCTAAATGCACTACCAGCCTAAAATTGTCAGGTCCCTTACCCTTGTTAAAATCTTTGATTCCATAGGAACCATTCAGCCCATCTAGTCTGCCCATGTAAACACTCTGACCTTAATCCAAGTCCTTGATCTCGTTTTAGAGTTGGAGGCCTGCTGTGGAAGCTACATGGACACCACATATGGCTGAAAATATGAAAAAACGTAGACCGTGGACCTTATGATTTTGCCAAAAAATAATTATTTTTTTTTTAAAACACTCAAAACATTTAGGAAATAATTCCTTTAGCATCTCACATAACATCCAAGTTAAAAGGAAAGGTTTTGGACGCCAGCTATGGAAGCTACATAGGACAAATCCTCTTTACTGGATAAACAGTTGTCAGTGGTCCAAGCGAAAAATAGAGCAGTACTTTTTGTCACCACTGAGAGGTACAGAAATGACTACAGAATTAAGTTTGTATCATAATATGGTGTTTTTTCCATGAAGATCAGGAAGATCATTAATAAAAATTGGAATATTCTGTCTTCCAGTTATCCAGTTGTTCCCGGGTTTGGCCAAAAACCATTTATGGCGTTTAAGAGATGCCCTTCACTAAAGGATAAATTGGTACACACTCAGCTTTCTGTGGAACCCTCTACTTCGACATCTAAGGTTGGGAATTTTCCCTTTTTTAATTGTAGTGCTTGTCACTCGATGATACAGGGCTCTGTTGTGCATCATCCACATGGAGGAAGAAAATACACTGTTAATCAGTATGTGACATGTAACGCTTCTTATGTGGTATATCTCCTGAAATGTCCTTTTGGGTGTTTTGTATGTTGGGCAGACTACTCAGAGAATGAGAGAGAGATTTTCAAAGCATAAGTCTACCATCAGGACTGGGTTACTTGAATTACCAGTCCTGGCTCATTTCTCTGAGTCCCGCCACAACATTGCCCAACTGAAATATCAGATTATTCAACAGATTCCAGAAAATTTAAGAAGGGGAGATCGACTTAAAAAACTGCTTTACCGTGAAGCATTTTGGATAAGAGAGCTGAATACTCTTAGTCCAAAAGGGTTAAATTTTGATTATGATGTGACATCTCTCATTTGAATAGTGATGAGTTTTATATTTTTTAGTGAACCTTTGATATTTTTGATAGTAATTAACTTAACCTTTTTTATGTTTTTCGCAGATTCTTTGAAAATTGGTGCTGGTTCACTTTTAGAACTTCACACACTCATCTTCGAGCAATAATATGCAGGTGTTCTACTTTTCCATTTAGTATTAAGATTTCTTATACACTTTTATTGAAACAAATTTATAAGTTTTAATTTTATACACTTGCCAAATTTGGTTCACTTTAATACACTGTCACTTTAAATGTGTAACATAGTACACATTATCACTTTATATGTATGATGTAATATAGGGATATTAAGAGGTATAAGAGGACACATGTCTAGCTATTTATATTTGTCTTTGACATGATTTTTACACTTTCATATATATATGATTTAATATCATTTTCCAATATTTTTTTTGTAGACAATTTTACACTCCTTAATTCATTGTATTTTTTGACAAACTGCACTTTTTTTACTTTTTTAAATTCAGATGCTTAATATTTTCATACACTTAAATTTGCACTTTGTTCAGAATATGGACTAATTTGGGTATAGGGCAGTATGCTATGTGCTTAATACTTTAATTGCATATTTGCTTGTAGTATTTCTTTTTCTTTTTTTTTTCTCCCCGTTTTAATTTATTGCTGTGGCTCTTTAATGTTATTAAATGATTGTGTCTAGATTATATGTACTTGGTCGTCCTGATGACCGTTCTGCCGATACACCTTCTTCCCCTTTTTGGGAGATTTGATGACATATGTTTTTAGGCAATACCATCCTGAATGTTCCTGATCTTGTCTGATCTCAGAAGCTAAGCAGGATTGGAACTGGTTAGCACCTGGATGGGAGACCGCTTGGGAATATCTAATCTTTTTTTTTTTTTTTTTTTGGCGTGATGTCATCATGCAATCATATGGTTTGGTCTGGTCACATGACCAGGATGAGATTAAGCTATGGAGACACAAGGTATTTACTTAGGATTTGATTAATATGTGCTATTAATGTCTGATTATTTGTAATATACTGTATAATGTAGATGTAAACATTTTAATTATTTGATGTTTTTAAATTACTTGCTGATTGTTTTTTAAATAAGATAAGTAATTATCACTAATTGTTTGCATTACTTGGTGTGACTTTTTACTGAACCTGATTGGATTGTATAGAATTATACTCAATACTTAAGGGTGTGATTTGGAGTGAAGTGTTAGCTTGACAAAGGCCCTGTTTGGCCAAAATGTTGCTTTTGTTTGTTCTCGCTTAATAAAGTGTCCTAGAGTGTCTGGGACACCAGATATGGCTGAAAATCTGAAAAAACTTAGACCCTGTGTTACTTACCTGCCCCCGGCTCCCACGTTGCCGCCACGGAGGAGAGGGAGACCCCCCTCCAATACGCGGTCACCGGAGCCGGCACGGAGGAGAGGGAGACCCCCCTCCAATACGCGGCCACCGGAGCCGGCACGGAGGAGAGGGAGACCCCCCTCCAATACGCGGCCACCGGAGCCGGTACGGAGGAGAGGGAGACCCCCCTCCAATACACGACCACCGGAGCCGGCACGGAGAAGAGGGAGACCCCCCTCCAACGCAAGACCTCCGGAGCCGCCACGGAGGAGAGGGAGACCCCCCCTCCAACGCACGGGCACCGGATCCTCCACGGAGGAGAGGGAGACCTCCCTCCAACACTGTGCCGCCTCCGCCGTCGTCTGCAGGACTGCCGCGCAGGAGAGGCAGACCTCCTGGAACACGGCGTCCGGTTTCGGCACTCGCGCGCCCTCTGGTGGTGAACTCCCGAACTGCAGGCTTATATGAAGGGAGATTGCGCCACACTCATCATGGTGGTGATTCCCGGTCATTGGAAGTGACGTCATGAGGTTTGGCGGGAGATTTGAACTTCCTCTGTGGTTTCTATTTAAACCTCTTCAGTTCTATCTGACCTTGCCTTCTGTTGGTTGTCTATGCCTTGTGCTAGTGCCCAGATAGCGTTTCCTGATTCGGTATTCCTGTGTATGATCCTGGCTTGTCTGACTTCGTTGTTTTCCTGTATCCTGACCTCGGCTCTGTTATTTGACTATCCTGCTCTCCGGTATCCTGACCTCGGCTCTGTTATACGACTATCCTGCTCTCCGGAATCCTGACCTCGGCTTGTTATACCTGTTCTGTCCTGGAGTCCTACCTGACCACGGTGTCTCCTACTACTTGTACGTGACAGAAACAGAAGGCCATCATGAGACCCGCTTCGGTAGGATCTCAGGGTTCCTGTGAGGCTCGTCTGGATGAGATGGACCATCGTCTGGACCAGTTTGCCCAAGCACTCCAGACCCTACTACAACGCACAGATCCCGGTCTACAAGTGCATGCCTCTCCAGCTGTAGCTCCACCGCCGGTACCAGCTCCAGCCCCAATGCCGGTGGTTCATGCTCCTATGAATCTTCCTCCACCCCAGCGATATGGAGGAGATCCTGCGACCTGCCGTGGATTTCTCAACCAGTGCGAGATTCTTTTTGAACTTAACCCTTATGCCTTTGTTTCTGATCGGGCCAAGATTGGTTACATAATCTCACTTCTCACGGACAGGGCCCTGGCCTGGGCATCTCCTCTGTGGGAGAGGAGTACCCAAGCGGTTCGCTCCTATTCCGAATTTGTGGCCGCACTACGTGCTGTGTTCGATGTTCCAGGCAGAAGTTCCACTGCTTCATCCTCTCTCTTCAACATCCGTCAAGGAGAGCGTACCCTCATGGACTATGCTATTGAATGTCGTACGCTAATGGGTGAGGTGAACTGGACCAGCGAGGCCCTTATCGCTGCTTTTTTGAACAGACTATCAGAGACTTTGAAAGACGAGATTGCTGCTCGTGATCTTCCATCTGACCTGGACTCGGTGATCTCCTATGTGACCCAGATCGACCTTCGTCTTCGAGAACGGCAGGTGCAACGAGACAATCTGAGAGCACGGGAGAGAGGTGTACGTTCCCTCCCGCGTCTGGCTCCTCAGTTCATACCACCACCCACGTCTCCTGTTACCTGTGAGGAGCCTATGCAGCTGGGAATTACTCGTCTGTCTGAGAGTGAGAAAGCCAGGCGAAGGAAGGAGGGGCTATGCCTATATTGCGGTCTGACTGGACATTGGGCCCGATCCTGTCCTAAAAAGTCGGGAAACGCCCGCACCTAGAGTGGTTTAGAGGACCTGCTTTAGGTGTGCTGGGTCTGTCCTCTGATTCTAGCAGCACTCGGATGACCGTTCCAATTCAGATATCATGGCCGGGGGGATCCGTTTGCACTGAGGCTTTTCTGGATTCTGGAGCCGCAGAGAACTTTATTGATACCCATTTTTGCGAGCAGCAGTTTATTCCCACCACACCTAAAGACACGCCGGTGAGAATTGAGGCCATTGATGGCAGACCACTTCATCCGCCACAAGTCACCCGAACTACCGTACCAGTGACACTCTCCGTAGGGATGATGCATAAAGAGAATCTACAGTTCCTGGTAATTTGCTCTCCCTCTACTCCTGTTGTTTTGGGGTTTCCATGGTTACAAAGGCACAACCCTACCATCAATTGGGCAACTGGGCAGATCACGTCCTGGAGTCAAGCTTGCGGGGAGCACTGTGACTCACCCATTCGACTGGCCATGGTGTCTACTGGTTCGGAGATGGCCGCTACGATTCTTCCAAATCATTATCGGGAGTTTGCGGATGTATTTGACAAGAAGGAAGCGGAGAAGTTACCTCCTCATAGATCCTACGACTGCCCTATTGATCTCCTTCCGGGCACTATGCCACCCCGAGGTCGTGTCTACCCCTTGTCTGTTCCCGAGACCCAGGCCATGGAATCCTACATCGAGGAGAATCTGAGGCGGGGTTTCATCCGTCGGTCTACGTCCCCGGCTGGAGCGGGGTTTTTCTTCGTCAAGAAGAAGAACGGAGAACTGAGACCTTGCATCGACTACAGAGGCTTGAATAGGATTACAAGGCGGAACTCCTATCCTATCCCCCTCATCTCGGAACTTTTCGACAGATTACGCGGGGCCCAAATCTTTACTAAATTGGATCTCCGTGGGGCGTATAACCTGGTTCGTATTCGTGCCGGTCACGAGTGGAGGACAGCCTTCAACACCCGCTCGGGACATTATGAGTACCTGGTCATGCCGTTCGGTCTGTGCAATGCCCCGGCGGTGTTCCAGGAATTTATTAATGACTGTCTACGGGACTTTCTCCAGCAGTTCGTGGTCGTATACCTGGACGATATCCTGATTTACTCAGAGAACTTATCTATTCATCGCGACCAGGTCCGTCAAGTTCTGAGCCGTCTCCGACAGCATGGGCTATATGCCAAGTTGGAAAAGTGCGTTTTTGAGACCCGCAAGGTGACTTTCTTGGGGTACGTGATTACTCCTGAGGGTTTCGATATGGACCCATCGAAGGTGCTGGCGATCAAAGATTGGCCACGACTTACGGGTCTCAAGGCTCTGCAACGCTTCCTCGGATTCGCGAATTACTATAGACGCTTCATCCGGAATTACTCGAGGATTGTCGCCCCTCTAACGGACTTGACTAAAAAAGGGGCCAATGTGTCTGAATGGTCCTCCGAAGCAGTGTCCGCATTCACTCTTCTCAAAGAGAAGTTCACGACGGCTCCAGTATTACGGCATCCCAATCCGCTTCTACCATTTGTCCTGGAGGTAGATGCCTCTGAATCTGGAGTGGGAGCGATACTCTCCCAACGAGCTTCGTACAGCGGACCACTACACCCTTGCGGCTACTTCTCAAGACACTTCTCTACAGCCGAAAAGAATTACGATATAGGGAATAAAGAACTGTTGGCAGTTATCCTGGCCTTGGAGGAATGGCGTCACCTGCTGGAGGGGGCCTCGATACCGACCTTGATTCTGACCGATCACAAGAATCTTCAATACATAGAGTCGGCTAAGTGTCTCAATCCTCGCCAGGCAAGATGGGCTCTCTTTCTCTCCCGATTTCCGTTTGTGCTCACGTACCGTCCGGGTTCTAAGAACACTAAAGCGGACGCTCTGTCCCGCATGTTTACGCAACCTGAGGCGGAGAGTAGAGAGCCAGAACCCATTATCCCTTCGGCCAAGGTCGTTGCAGCCATTCTGTTACGGGGATATGCTCCTTTGCTGGATCGCGTCACTCGTTCTCAAGGTCAAGCTCCGGATTCCTTGCCGCCGGGGAGGCTCTACGTCCCTCCCAGTTTGCGGGTACCCATTTTACGCACTCTACATGGTGCCAGGACCTCGGGGCATGCAGGAGTGGCACGCGCTAGGGAGCTACTTTCACGGACTTTTTGGTGGCCTCATTGGGGCAGAGACATTACAGCATTCGTTCAGTCATGTGCGAGATGCGCGGCCAACAAATCCTCTCGCACTCGTCCGGCTGGCCTTCTTCGACCTCTCCCTTGTCCTTCGGTTCCCTGGACTCATGTGGCCATGGACTTTATTGTAGAATTACCGCCGTCCAGGGGACATACCGTGATCCTCGTGGTGGTCGACCGTTTCTCTAAGATGGCCCACTTTATTCCACTGCGGAAACTACCCAGCGCCTCTACTCTGGCGGACATCTTCATCCGGGAGATCGTGCGGCTCCACGGAGTACCATCTGAGATCGTGTCGGACAGAGGTACCCAGTTCGTGGCTAGATTCTGGCGTGAATTCGCGAAATCCCTGGGCATCATGTTGGCCTTCTCTTCAGCATATCACCCACAGACGAACGGCCTGGTGGAGAGAGCGAACCAACATCTGGAACAGTATCTACGTCTCTTCATCAACGATCATCAAGATGATTGGGTCGATCTGTTGCCATTTGCAGAGTTTGCTAGGAACAACACGCTCCAAGAATCTACCAGGATTTCGCCTTTCTTCTGCCTGTATGGTCTCCATCCACAGTCCCTCCCAGAGACATTACCGGTTTCAGCTGTTCCAGATCTGGAGGAGAGACTTGCGTCTATTCGTACCACCTGGGCTTCGGTACATTCCGCATTGGAACACGCGGCTTCTCTCCAGCAACGTCAGGCTAACAAGAGGCGCTCCCCCAACCCCTCGTACCGGCCTGGCGAAAGAGTATGGCTGTCTACCAGATTTCTGAGACTCCGGGTTCCGTCCATGAAATTGGCCCCACGGTTTATTGGGCCCTTTCCAGTTGTACGGCAGATCAATCCGGTGGCGTACGAACTTGCACTGCCTAGAACGCTCCGCATCCCTCGGGTATTTCACACCTCATTGTTGAAGCCCCTTGTCTGCAACCGGTTTACCCGAGGTGGGAATTCTACTATGGAAACTGCCAGGAGAGCTTCGGACAGAAGGATTCCTCGGGTAATTCTTGATTCCCGGCGACAACAGGGTAGTTTGCAGTACCTGGTACAATGGAGGGGTCTCGGTCCTGAGGAACGATCCTGGATACCTGCGGCACGCCTATCCGTACCACGGTTGATACGTGCGTTTCATGCTAGGCATCCTTCTCGCCCTGGTGGTCGCCCTGAGGGCGCCCTTTCAAGGGGGGGTACTGTTACTTACCTGCCCCCGGCTCCCACGTTGCCGCCACGGAGGAGAGGGAGACCCCCCTCCAATACGCGGTCACCGGAGCCGGCACGGAGGAGAGGGAGACCCCCCTCCAATACGCGGCCACCGGAGCCGGCACGGAGGAGAGGGAGACCCCCCTCCAATACGCGGCCACCGGAGCCGGTACGGAGGAGAGGGAGACCCCCCTCCAATACACAACCACCGGAGCCGGCACGGAGAAGAGGGAGACCCCCCTCCAACGCAAGACCTCCGGAGCCGCCACGGAGGAGAGGGAGACCCCCCTCCAACGCACGGGCACCGGATCCTCCACGGAGGAGAGGGAGACCTCCCTCCAACACTGTGCCGCCTCCGCCGTCGTCTGCAGGACTGCCGCGCAGGAGAGGCAGACCTCCTGGAACACGGCGTCCGGTTTCGGCACTCGCGCGCCCTCTGGTGGTGAACTCCCAAACTGCAGGCTTATATGAAGGGAGATTGCGCCACACTCATCATGGTGGTGATTCCCGGTCATTGGAAGTGACGTCATGAGGTTTGGCGGGAGATTTGAACTTCCTCTGTGGTTTCTATTTAAACCTCTTCAGTTCTATCTGACCTTGCCTTCTGTTGGTTGTCTATGCCTTGTGCTAGTGCCCAGATAGCGTTTCCTGATTCGGTATTCCTGTGTATGATCCTGGCTTGTCTGACTTCGTTGTTTTCCTGTATCCTGACCTCGGCTCTGTTATTTGACTATCCTGCTCTCCGGTATCCTGACCTCGGCTCTGTTATACGACTATCCTGCTCTCCGGAATCCTGACCTCGGCTTGTTATACCTGTTCTGTCCTGGAGTCCTACCTGACCACGGTGTCTCCTACTACTTGTACGTGACACCCTGGACCTTAAGATTTTGCCAAAAAATATTTTTTTACAAAAATACTCAAAACCTTTAGGAAATAACTCCTTTAGCATCCAGCATAACATCCAAGTTAAAAGGAATGGTATTGGAGGCCTCCTGTGGAAGCTACATGGGACACCAGATATGGCAGAAAATATGAAAAAACTTAGACCGCGGACACAAATTTTTGGCCAAAAAATGAAAAATTTTAAAAACACTCAAAACCTTTAGGAAATAATACCTTTAGCATCCAGCATAACATCCTAGTTAAAAGGAATGGTATTGGAGGCCTGCTGTGGAAGCTACATGGGACACCAGATATGGCTGAAAATATGAAAAAACTTAGACCCCGGACCTTAAGAATTTGCCAAAAAATGAAAAATGTTAAAAACACTCAAAACCTTTAGGAAATAATTCCTTTAGCATCCAGCATAACATCCTAGTTAAACGGAATGGTATTGGAGGCCTGCTGTGGAAGCTACATGGGACACCAGATATGGCTGAAAATATGAAAAAACTTAGACCGCGGACCTTAAGATTTTGCCATAAAATAAAAAATTTTAAAAACGCTCAAAACCTTTAGGAAATTATTCCTTTAGCATCCAGCATAACATCCTAGTTAAAAGGAATGGTATTGGAGGCCTGCTGCGGAAGCTACATGGGACACCAGATATGGCTGGAAATGTGAAAAAACTTAGACCACGGACCTTAAGAATTTGCCAAAAAATGAAAAATTTTAAAAACACTCAAAACCTTTAGGAAATAATTCCTTCAGCATTCAGCATAACATCCTAGTTAAACGGAATGGTATTGGAGGCCTGCTGTGGAAGCTACATGGGACACCAGATATGGCTGAAAATAGGAAAAAACTTAGACCGCGGACCTTAAGATTTTGATGTCCCCAGCTGTCACAATCCTCACAATAACTCCATGACAAATATCCTGGCACTTGTAAGCCTACTCTCCTTCCAAGACGCTAATAGGAGAAGGTAACGTGCACACGTTTCCAGAGGTGCCTCGGGAATTATCTCCAATTAACAGATACCCAACATAATCCACAGGGACATCAAATGGGACGAGTCGATAGTCGGCTCTTTGGGTTTACGTGTACAGCAGGGAGGGTAAAAAGCATTTTTACTTTTCACTTGGGAGTTGTAATCTTTGACCCTTTTTCATTATATTTTCCCAAACTTCTGCAATGCCACAAACTAGCGGTTTATGACCTGTCTGCAATCCCTGTCTGCCTGTCCCATGATATCTCTAAATCTGTGAGTGTTTTATTAGCGTTTGACTCGAAGTGGGTTATAATCTCCACTTCCTCCTGCTGTATACCAAAAAGAACGAGATCCCTCCTAGCGTTCTCCATTCCGTCCTAGCATTCCCCATCCCTGCGAGCCTTCGCCATCCCAACATTCTCCATCATCCATGACCACATCAGTCATGGTTCTTAAAACCCAGATAGAAATGCTGTCCTGTAGAATGGGGGATGTATAAGCGACTAATGGGTTACCTTCCATAAGTCTATACATCCCACATACTGCAGGGCAGGAATGTATCTGGGCTGGTCAGCAATATGAAAAACTTATACTTGTCCTGATGTGGCCGATGTGGTCCCTATACCAAGTAAGCATTCTCCATCCTACTATTCTCCATCCCATCCAAGCATCTTTTATCCCCTCCAAGTCTCCATCGCTCCGAGCATTCCCCATCCCCAACATTCCACATTCCACATCCCCTCCCAGCATTCTCCAGTCCCTTGTCATGCATATTGCCGCTCTTATGGAGACTCTTACTAGGGATGGAGAACCTGCATCTAGGCCGGCCACATGACTTATTTCTACTCTTACTCAGACTCCATAGCGTGAAGCCCATTAACTACACGGTTGCTTTTGTGAGGATTTAAACATATATACCTGTATATATGTACCTGTGTCAGAGACAACCGAGTCTTCTAACCAGAGGTTGCGTTGTCTTTTGCGTTTTCAGACTGTCTCTATAGATACATAACATTCTGTCCACTAATAAACAGCATTTCTCGGTAATCAGGGCTTGACTCATTGTGGGATACTTTTTCAATGAGCCATTATTATCTACACAACGAAATATCTTGGTGGGTGCATTGTTGAAACCACAGCAGTCTCCCCTTCAGTTGCTATAAAATGAATTGCAGGATTAGAATTTGATAAAATCCATCTGGCCACTATGGTCAAGACCTTTTGCTGCAACGCATTTAAATGTGATTTTTGGCTTTTTACACAGCTGGTAACCAATGCCTATCCAATATCATTGGGGTTTATGAACAATTACTTCTGTATTTCTTTTGAATTGTGCTTTTGACCCTTACAGCTGCCCGTAGTACCGGTAGTATCTCATGCACACCAGTGACTGGTCTCCAGCGTAGAGACAGGAGCTGCCTCGAACGGTAAGCACCGGACGCACCCTCTGTTTCACCGGTGACACGCACACTCACTCACACACCCTGCCACCTAGCCCTGGGAAGTGCGGCTTCCTTCCTGTAGGAAGACCGGGTTAGACGGGGGATTATCCTATTGTGTTGTGATCTCAGCCTTACTGCCAGCATCCCTGACAGAATGGGGACACTAGACATTTATCGATGACCGCAAATTCAGACCATTCAGGCCTTGAGCGACCCGGTGCACAGGGATCACACAGGACTTCAATCTCGCCCCATGCTGGAAATCACGCAAGCGCTTCCCTGACTGTCACACTCGTCAGCTGACCCAGAAATAACACAATGGTTTTCCTCGTCCCAGTCACAAATTTAACACCCAATATACACCATCACCTTAAAGAAAAGACCCCTTGAGTTTATTTGTACCACCAGAACTCGCCTCATCGGTACATACCCTAATAAACCCTTAGGTGGTTTCGGGGGTAGTTTATGCCTGTGACGTTAAAGGTTGCCCAAGCATTAGCATTTCAGGTTTTACCCCTGAAGTCCCTGGACATTAGTAATTACATTACAGATCTTGTCCTTCTGAAGAATCATGTATAGTCTTGTGAATGGGCCAAGAGAGGCTAAGGGGTCAGACCAGGGGTTCTCGGTGTACCCAAACACTCTGATTGCTTTCTCTGCGTTTTCACAAACCAGATACGTCACGCAGTATCGGTGCCCAATACACAGGGGCCTGCTGAGATTGATTTGTTCACCATGTTCCCGTTTGTCCCCTCTCATCTTTTACATCTCTTTAAAAGGGGACTCGTCGAGCTGCATTCTGTTATTTTTGGAAGAGCCGCCGCGAGTCTGACTCTAATTAAATAGGCATGTTGGCTCCAGAGCGAAGCAGAATTGGGTTACTGGGACAGAAGGCATACCCAGCCAAACCAGAGGAACGTACAGATCTGCTTTCAGTTACTCGGCTGAGCCAGAGCTGCCAGGCGTGGAACATTATCCCGGGAGCTCGTGCATGTACTGCATTAACCCCTTCTGGCATCTTATATTCATACTCAAATGTTTGAAATTTGAAGTTACTGTACTAAAGGTCTTAACATGTAGTGGTGTATTAGAAAAGTTACGTTCTAGTGGTATAATGAGAGACTCCATACCAAGGAGCTTGCCGTCTAGTGGTTTCAAGGCAGATCCTTTCCCAATGGAGCTTACAGTCTAGCGGTATAATGGCCGACCCTTTCTCAAGGAGCTTACAGTCTAGCGGTGTAATGGCAGACCCTGTCCCAAGGAGCTTACAGTCTAGCGGTATAATGGGAGCCCTTGTCCCAAAAAGGTGGATATCGGGCAAGACTGCAGTCTCCTTACTATTGTTGAGTATCCCAGAATGCAGTCGGAACGGACAAACGGACCAACAATCCACAGCTGGCAGAGAGGTAATTACTACCCAGCTCACAAACATCTTGTACGCAAAGTGCAGGGGCCTGCATGTGCATTACAGGTAGGAAACGGTGTGTGTGGTACTGGGATCCAATACACATAGCTTTGCGTGTTATACAAAGAGAAGGGGCAGCCTTATCACTTCTGTGCTATACGGAGGTAGCACACATTGATCTATATGTAATACACAGACATAAGGTTACAGAAGTTCAGGTGGGAAAGGCAGAGCACTGGCGGTCCGACTCGGAGGAGGAAGAGAAGAGTATAAGGTGTGGGGGTGGCATCTACGTCTTGTGGGAGTTAATGGGGGGGGTCACAAATAGTGTTGGCTCAGGCTCTTATAAAGAATTCCATTCAGGGTGGGAAGAACGTGCTTCGAATGAGAAGAAATATGTGTATAGGGCCAGACACCCCATACCCACCCAGAAGGACACCCACTGACTCATAGCCCCCTCAGCCCTTACTATCTACCTTTAAATGGTGCAGGAAGAGGATGTGTATCCAGTGGCCATGGCACCCCTCCTAATATTACACATCTGAGGAAGAAGCCGTGCCCTCCCTGGATTCCCACTTCTCAGGGAAGAAGACGGGAAATGGCTTTACCCGACGCAGTTTCCTGAATTGGTCACAATGCGGACGGAAGGGAGGGAGGGGACACCTCAGCACCGGGGTGGAATCAGCCTTGTCACCTTCAGAACCAGTTTTGCCGTCTCCGTTACCAACGTTGTCGGGAAGAAAATCTATGAATACACCTCCGGTCACATAAAAAGCACACTGTACTTTAGTTGTCTATTGAACTCTCGCTCACTACTCTATTACCTTTCTTTCCTACACGCCCTGTAGAATCATGCTTCCGTCCTGGCGTTTGTCCAACTCCACAGACTGTAAGCTCTTGGGATTAGGGGCATTCTGCTATTCTGTTCCAAAAATATGTAACATCACTACAGACCTTGGTGACAGATAGGAACCTGATATAGTGCAAGACTGCAGCCTCTATACTACGGCATCTCAGAAGGCAGCAGGAGCCTGTCCGCTTTACTGCACTATGGCTTTCTTAAGCGGATTGTAGTGGGAATTCACCCTACGCGTGCCCCGGTGACATCATGGTGTCACTATGATCACTTTATTAATGTTGCCACGTTTTGCCTTACCTATAGTTTAAGGCGTGATTAAGAAGAGCCTAGGGAATTCTATTGTGCATGAAACCTCGAATTTAGAATGATTCTGGGATATTTTTACCCTTAAATTACAGGGAAATAATAAAAAATAAAGGTTTATTTTTTTTATTTATTTTTTTTGTCCAAGCGTCTCCAGGCATAGTCTACCCTAGTCATTCCAGGTGCGCTGTATATTTGTAGGGTAGTTGGCATGCGTGACGCTCAACCAGCGGGGTGTATGTAACATAATGCAGCATCTTCTGTTTAACGGATGAAACTGACGGTTGTGAAACTTTATTGCCCCTGTGATCGCCTAAGATTATGGATACAACAGAAGGACTTCCTGAAAGAATACTTTTGTTATTCGGCTGCAGAAATGAGTTTTGACATACAGGGCGGATTACACGCATCAATGTTACTGTGCCCTAACACCAGTATTTACACAATTGCTTTTAAATAGCGACAAGATACTTCAAGTAACCCAATTAGTATTTTCGTACTCCTTCCACCAGCTGCGGACTACAACCCCCATCATATCAGCCAACCGTTGTCCGGCTAATAAATCAGATGTCAGGCTTTGTATTGCCTCCCTGGCACTCTTGGAGTGTAAGCTTCTAGGTTTTGTCCAGGCTTTGTTCACTCTTCTTTTGAATATTACTATTACCCCACTCTGCAGGTAATGATAGCCTGAGGCGGTGATACAGCTGGGGACATGTATCCAAGGAGGGGCAGGAAGCTCCTCAAGAGCTTGTCAAGAAGGCAGATGTGTACACACCTGCTCCATGTCCTGATTTACCCCACTGTCAGCGTACTGAGCGGCCTCAAGTCTGTAGTCAGGGCCCGACTGGGAATGAAAACTGCCCTGGAAATAAATGAATACCAGCCCCATATTTCATGGCGCCATTTTGGGGCGTGTTTGTGTTAGAGTGACTGTAGTGAAACATTTTAGAGTGGGTTCTTATGAGGAGCATCATGTATCCATGATGAGGTAGCGTGTCCATCTGCCTGTTGGCCTAAAGACATGATGTCTTAAGAGTGCACCATATTTGGTTCAAATCCCTGTGGCTCATGTGTGTCGTATAAATATCTAGTGGCATATTTGCTTTGTGTATACCTATCCTATTAGAGCAGCTGAACGTATTGTTTTAGAGTGGATACATATAAGTTTATGTGAATCAGGAGAAAGCAGGCTCATATATCAGAAGCAGCATCTGTCTACTTGGTGGTATAGCGGTAAGGTAACCTGTGTATCTTACAAAGTACTGCTGGTTCTAGTCTTACCGGCTCTCTTATGACGTTTAAGTATATATGTGTTTGTATTCATCTCTATAGTGTTAGATTGGCTGTATGTAATGTTTTAGAGTGAGTCAGGAGAAAGCAGAGTCATATATCCACCCCGAGAAAGCCCCACTGACTGCCTGTTGGTGTAAGGGTAAAGTGACCTGGATGCCATACCAAGGATTGCTGGTTTGAATCCCAGAGTCTCCTCTGTGGTGTTAATGCATATAAAGTGTATATATTGTTTTAGAGTAGGGGCGTATATGTGAGTCAGGAGAAAGCAGGGTGGTATTTCCACGGCGAGAGAGTAGAACCAACTGCCTGGTGGTGTAAAGGTAAAGTAACCTGCATACTGTACTAAGGATCAATGGCTCGAATCTTGATGGCTCCTCATTTGTGTTAATGCACCTAGAGTGTATCGATTGTTTTAGAGTAGGGGCGTACATATAATGACAGGGGTTAGCCTCGACTCTCGGGCTATGTCATCCTGGTTAACCCCCCAATAAAAACACGGACACCAGATGTGGGATGAATAAAGGCCACAGACGATTTATTAACGTCAATGCCACGCAACCTGTAAACATTTACGAAGGTGCATTAACACGGCAATGACCCAAATACAATAAAACACCTGAAAGCTTGCCAGGACCAACCGGGGCCAAACTGTAAGCATCACCTTATGGGAGGGCATACCATGATGCCCCTCCCCCACCTGAGGTTCCAGCAACTGCCCAGCCAGGAACCTCCCACCGACACTTTAACACCAGTGGCAATAACCACATAACACCCCCCGGCAACCTGGCAAGCTACCGCCCCCCGGCTGTGACAGAATCCTGAAACGAAACACAGAACCGGGTAGGCTGGCACAACAAAAAGCCCAGAACATTCTTACGCACCAACCTTATATACCCCCTTCACTTCCTCCCCCTCCCCGTTGAACTTTCTTTGACCCCCTGACCTAGCCCTGCTCTGCACCCCTGTCAGGGCCCCCTCCGTTCCATGCAGACTACGTGGGCATCAGTATATGTGAGTCAGGAGAAAGCAGGGTCAAATATCCATGCAGAGAGGCTCACGTTGATGTGAAGACCACAGATGGCTACCTACTTTGCCTATTCTGTGTTGGATTCACCAAAAAGCGTAACAACCAGATTAGAAAGACTTCTTATGCCCAGCATCAGCAAGTGCGTCAGATCCGCAAGAAGATGATGGAAATCATGACTCGTGAAGTGCAGACAAATGACTTGAAAGAAGTTGTTAACAAGCTAATTCCAGACAGTATCGGCAAAGACATTGAAAAGGCCTGCCAGTCCATCTATCCTCTACATGATGTGTATGTACGCAAAGTGAAGATGCTGAAAAAGCCAAAGTTTGAGCTGGGCAAACTTATGAAACTACATGGTGAAGGCGGTGGTGCTGGGAAGCCTGCAGGAGATGAGACAGGCGCCAAAGTAGAGCGGGCTGATGGATATGAACCCCCACTTCAGGAATCTGTCTGAGATGCATAATCTGAATTAGAGCCTGTAAAGAAAATATATATTTTTATATATATATATATATATATATATATATATATATAAAATGTAGATATATATATATCCACGCCGAGGACGCAAAACCAACTGCCTGGTGGTGTAAAGGTAAAGTAACTTGCCTACCATACCAAGGGTTGCTGGTTCGACTCTTGCTGGCTCCTCTGTGGTGTTAATGTTTACAGAGTGTCTATGTTATTTTAGAGTAGGGGCGTATATATAAGTATATGTGAGTCAGGAGAAAGCAGTGACATATTTCCACGCCGAGAGCACAAAATCAAATACCTGGTGGTGTAAAGGAAAAGTAACCTGCCTTCCCTACCAATGATTGATGGTTCGAATCCTGATGGATCCTCTGTGGTGTATATATTGTTTTAGAATAGGGGCGTATATATAAGTATATGTGAGTCGGGAGAAAGCAGGGTCATATATCCACGGCGAGAACACAAAATGAACTGCCTGGTGGTGTAAAGGTTAAGTAAACTGCCTTCCGTACCAAGAATCGCTGGTTCGAATCCTGATGAATATATTCTTTTAGAATAGGGGCGTGTATATATAAGTATATGTGAGTCGGGAGAAAGCAGGGTCATATATCCACGGCGAGAAAGCGCAGTCGGCTGCTCGGTGGCGTGAAGGTATAGTTGCCTCCCTGACATACAATGGATCGCTGGTTCGAATCCTCATGATGACTTCTGTGCGTAAGTACGCAGTGTGGCTCTGCTTGTGTGTGCTAGTGGATGGTGTTAAAGTGGCTCTGTGGCACTCTACCATACACTTACATACACATCTACAGCCTCACCTGCATACGCATAGCTGGTTGCGGACAAGGTTGCGGGTAACACTTGAAGGTTGCACTAAGCCGTGTGTCCTCACATGCAGTGGCCGAAAACATTGTTTGCGGAAAAGGTTTCGGAATGTGTGCGCATCCGCTTGACCCGTTCATGTGCATGCACAGTAGCCCACACAGTGACTTACATGGAGAATCATCATGGCGGATACAAAACCGCGGATACGATACCGGAGATCTGGAGTATGACGGGGCATCACCGGCAGCCACCCCTTTCCTTCTCTCTGCTTCTTTCGGGACAGAAATAAACACAATATACTCTTTGTATATTGTGAGACAAAGACCCCCTTCAGGGGGTTATACTCACTTCAGGGGGGTGTGGTCATGGGAGCATGTCCCCCACCATCCATGCAACATGTATAAAGTATAGCAACATGTATAAAGTATAGCAACATGTATAAAGTATAACTAAAGTAACATGAATAGAGTATAAAGGTAACATGCAATAGAGTATAAAGAAAAACAATAATTGAAACACTTCAAAAACAATAATTGAAACACTTCATTAATTAAAACACTTAATAATATATCTAAGTGGTTTAATATAGTTTGTTAATTAAGTGTTTCAATTATTGTTTTTCTTTATACTCTATTCATGTTACTTTAGTTATACTTTATACATGTTGCATGGATGGTGGTGCATGGATGGTGGGGGACATGCTCCCATGACCACACCCCCCTGAAGTGAGTAAAACCCCCTGAAGGGGGTCTTTGTCTCACAATATACAAAGTAATATATCGTGTTTGTTTCTGTCCCGAAAGAAGCAGAGAGAAGGCAAAGGGGTGGCTGCCGGTGATGCCCCATCATACTCCAGATCTCCGGTATCATATCCGCCATGATGATTCTCCATGTAAGTCGCTGTGTGGGCTACTGTGCACGCACATGAACGGGTCAAGCGGATGCACACACATTCCGAAACCTTTTCCGCAACCAGTGTTTTTGGTCACTGCGTGCAAGGACACACGGCTTAGCGCAACCTTCAAGTGTTATCTGCAACCGGCTATGTGTATGCAGGTGAGGCTGTAGATGTGTATGTAAGTGTCTAATGTTAGAGTGCCACAGAGCCACTTTAACACCATCCACTAGCGCACACAAGCAGAGCCACACTGCGTACTTACGTGCAGAAGTCATCATGAGGATTCAAACCAACGATCCATTGTATATCAGGCAGGTAACTATACCTTCACGCCACCGAGCAGCCGATTGTGAGTTCTCGCCGTGGATATATGACCCTGCTTTCTCCCAACTCACATATACTTACATATATGCCCCTATTCTAAAACAATATATTCATCAGGATTCGAACCAGCGATCCTTGGTATAGTATGCAGGTTACCTTACCTTTACACCACCAGGCAGTTGGCTTTGCGTTCTCGCCGTGGATATATGACCCTGTTTTCTCCTGACTCACATATACTTATATATATGCCCCTACTCTAAAATAACATATACACCACAGAGGAGCCATCAGGATTCAAACCATCGATCCTTGGTATGGTAGGCAGGTTACTTTACCTTTACACCACCAGGCAGATTGCTTTGCTTTTTTGGCGTGGAAATATGTCGCTGTTTTCTCCTGTCTCACATATCCTTACATATACTCCCCTACTCTAAAATAATATATACATTCAACAATTATTCACTAACACCACCTTGTAGCCATCTGGATTCAAACCAGCGACCCTTTAAATGTTGGGCTGTTTACCTTACCTTACCTTTACGCCACCACGTGTGCAACTGGCTCTGTTGTTTCCTCTCCTAAGGAATATGATGCCTATCATCTCCTGACTCACAAATACTTACATGCACCTACGCTAACACGATACATGCCCTTTAAAATTATGCATTTCTAACACTATATATATATATATATATATATATATATATATATATATACACACAAAGTAACTATAACAATACATACTTCCACTTTAACACTAAAACATGTAACGCGATATGAACCGGCAACCCCTTTGCACATCAAGCGAGGCATATTACCATTACCAGGGAATAGGAAGCGATGTGCCGCCATGACCCTGTGTTCTCCTCACTTACATTTACTGACATATACCCTCTCTAAAACATTACATACACCCTACATATATACACAGCAACTGTAACAATATATACTCACACTAACACAATAAAGGAGCCTCGAAAACACTAGATACAGAAATACCAAATATAAATAAATATATACACTGCAAAATACTTACATGCAATAAAGAGCCCATTGGGGTCTGAACCAAAGACTCCTAACTTGACAGGTAGGGCACATTACCTCTACGCCATCAAACAACTGAGGCTTTGCTATGGATATATGACCCTGTTATCTCCTCACTGACATTATACTATTATATACCCTCTCTAAAACATTACATACACCCTACATATATACACACAACAACTGTAACAATATATACTCACACTAACACAATAAAGGAACCTCGAAAACACTAGATACAGCAATACCAAATATAAATAAATATATACACTGTTAAAGGCGATAAAGAAGTCAGTGGGGTCCAAATCACGAACCCCTTACACAACAGGAAAGGCACATTGGCACATTACCTCTACGCGATCAGAGAACTGAGGTTTTGCTGTAGATGTATGACCCTGTTGTCTCCTCACTGACATATACCCTCTCTAAAACATTACATACACCCTACATATATACACACAGCAACTGTAACAATATATACTCACACTAACACAATAAAGGAGCCTCGAAAACACTAGATACAGCAATACCAAATATAAATAAATATATACACTGCAAAATACTTACACGCAATAAAGAAGCCATTGAAGTTCGCACCAAGAATGCCTTATGTAACAAGTAGGTCACATTACCGTTACACCATCAAACAACCAGGTCCTTTGGGATATCACCATAGATATATGACCCTGTTTTCTCCTCATTGACATAAACTATTATATAACCTCTCTAAAACATTACTCACACTTTAACACGATAAAGAGCCTCTAAAACACTAGATACAGCATTACCATATATAAATAAATATATACACTGCAACATACTTACTCACAACATAGAGGCCCTCGGGGAACAAACCCGTTATATGCCGGGCAGGTCGCATTACCATTATGCCACCAGTCAACTGTGGTTTGGATTTTTCAATACCATATATTAAAAAATATATATATATAAACAGATTATAAAACTTTTCCACGATACAGGTCCCAACAAGGTTTGAACTAATGATCATCTGTACGTTAGGTAGGTCAACTTACCATTAAACCACCACGTAGCTGGGGCCAGTCCTCAAATGTGGAAATATGATGCCTGATATATTTATATGCACCCTAAAACAATACATACGGCCACTCTAACACCATAGGTATCTATACACGCATGGCAATTATAACAATAATTGCTAACACAATACAGAAGTCTGCAGGATTCAAAACACAGAGTGTATGGCACCTAGGTGGTACACTTTACCAAGCAGCTGGACTCTGGTTCTGTCCATGGAAATATGATCCCTGCCTGCTCCTGACTCATACATAACCATGACTGAGGTAGCGCCAACGCGACGCCCTCTTTACCCCCCTTGCCACAATAAATACACAAACACAAAGTAAATAATATAATGCTTTGGAAAAATAAGGCCACGGTGCAGTCCGCTTTACGCCTTCCACACCGTGACACAGATATAAATAACTTTATTCATAGTAAAATGAACTTTATTTGTAAACACATATAACATAGTATATAATATAGCAATGCACGTGCCGCACCACCCGACTTACTTATGACACGTGCAAGCCTTAAAACTAACAATTGTAAACCAAATATAAAGGCTACAAATCGTAACCCTAAAATTTTAAGTTCAAAAAAAATTATTTAAGTGTGTGTGTATTATTATTATTTTATATTCCTTTGGTATGTAGCCTTCTGCTTTCCCTCCTCCAGTGTGAGGATTCATGGACTGTTGTACAAAAGCAAACATAGGGGTTTAATTTGAGTGAATTTGCAGTTCTGGACAAGATAGTCCTGGCTATTTGTGGATTGTTGCTATAACAGACTGTTATGGAACCATTATATATATCAGC
Source organism: Spea bombifrons (assembly GCF_027358695.1). NCBI lineage: Eukaryota > Metazoa > Chordata > Amphibia > Anura > Pelobatidae > Spea > Spea bombifrons. Next base: position 40,238,756 of record NC_071095.1, on the reverse strand, counting down.
AAGAAACGCTTATTGCTTTAATGAATATAAGCTGGCCTCGACCAATAAAGGGTTACACCTCACGCAGATACGTGAGAGACGCAAGTAGCAGTGTATTCAGTTATCTATATTTTACTAACCGCAAGCGCCATTCTGGCTATATCTTGTTGCAGGAAAGTATCTAATATTTGTTTCTAACGGTTTTCTGCCTTTCTGCCTATTTCCGCATAGTTTCAGGATTAACCAATTAATAAGCTTTACGTAACCTGACGTCCCTTTTTTTTCTGGACACTATATAATCTATAATATAAACAAAATAAAGCAGAGTGATTTTGGACCTGACCCAGAGTGTGTCGTGTGTCTTATTTTTCTCTCCGTGCACGTACATTTATATTCACATAATTTGGAGCAGTTCAACAATTGAAGAAAGGCTTTATTGGAAAGCATCCAAAACAGTTGGCGCCCAACGTGGGGCTCGAGGAAGCCGTACCTGTCGGAGGTCCCTCCCGGGGAGAGTTCACGCCGTGAGCTGACGATTAGACCCTGGGACTGCAGCCCAGTTACAAGGTAAGATCGTTTCTTATCTACCTTGTGTGTCTCTCGTTACTCACGTGTGTATTCGGAGGAGGGAACTCAGGTGGTTGACGCACCCTCGAGAGGCAATAAAAGAACCCCATGTAAATCTACTGTATAATCACTTGTTGAACTGTGGTGCCTCCCTTTTGCTGGCGAGCACACTGTTTCGGAAAGGTTTCGGAAAGTGTTTCAAGTCTACACCGGATCAACCCAGTTGCTCTGATCCCCAGACGGTGCTGTAAGACTAACACTAATTTGGACAGCCTAGTCGTCTGTCCCTAGCACACTGTAGAAATCGGTAAAGTGTTTCAAGTCTACACCTGATCAACCCAGTTGCTCTGATCCCAGACGGTGCCGTAAGACTAACACTATTTTGGACAGCCCAGTCGCCTGTCCCCAGTGCATAATATTACTACAGTGTGTGTGTGCCTCGCTCGTATCAGAAGGTTTCGGACGGTTGCGGACAAGGTTACGATACCGCTGCGGAATGGGGAACGATAACAGCGTTCCAAGTGGGTTCTGTACTCCCTCCCAATTAGTTGCTGACAGACGAGGGAAAAGATACATTAAGCAATTATCTAAGTTGGAAAAACGATATAAAGTACCCAGAGGAGGAACCTTATCAATTTGCACCTGGCAAAACCTCCTAAATGAAAAAGCAGGAAAATTAGACGACGACGGATTGAAAGATACTGTTAAAATCTGGCTAGATTGTAGCAAAGAATTTAAATCGTTAGATGGCGAAGAAATGTATGATGAAAAGCACTCAAGATATCTGTGTAAAATTCCAATGTCTTATACGCCACAGCTCTATAATGGCGCCGAGTCGTCGGACAAGGGGTGGAGCTGCCCAGCCTGTAATGCAATGACGTCAGGAAGCCGTCGCTCTTGTCTGTACTGTGAGGCCCCCCGCCCCCCGTCTACTCCGGCTACTGTGTCGTGTCTGACACAGACACCAGCGCCATCTTGTGACGCACTTCACCAACTGTCTTCAGTGGAAAATCCCCACCAATTGCCTGCCCCGCCTTCCATGTTAAATCCGGTACAGGCATCGGGGCCATCTTTGTTAACTGACAACGCCCAAAATTCTGGCCTACCTCCAGCTCCGTTATCTTCTATGTCTATTCCCACAGTGTCATTGTACCCAGTAGTTAATCCGGATGGCACATTTGTATTACCTACCCAGATTACAGCACCCAGACATATGGTCCCAATCATGATAATGGCAAGCGGTGAGGAAACAAAGAAGGAAAATATATCTACTAGTGCTGTTATGCTTCCGGCCCAACACCAGGCTGAGGAAGGCCTACTACTCCAGGAAGGCAAAACACTAGGAAAACCTCAAACAGTACTATTTCCACCCACTCCTCCCGTAGTTACACCCCCGGTACCTACACCCAGCACTACTGTCCCGTTAATGATGATGGGCCCAGGCGACAGTCCAGAAGGGGAGGAAATAGATACGACCGAGGGCGCAACAGCTGCCCCAACCCAATCCGATGCCGACAGCAGTATGATACTTAAAAAGGGAAAAAGGTTACCTAGACCGAAACCAATAACTAAACCCCAAAGAAGAACTAAGCCCAAACACACACATTCCCCCTTGGTGGGTTTTGACCCACCTGTTCTCCATGCTGAGGAGATGGGAGCTAGGCCTAAGCACCAACCTATTTTCACTGATGAAGAAATAGGCACTCATGACAGTCTATCAGAAGAAGAGGGCTCAGAGGAGGGGGAGGAATCCCAAAGTATTTACCAGAGCTTACCTTTTGTACGTTCTCCTATAGGCCATCGCCGTATAAGATATACTCGACAATCTGATACCGAACAGCCCTCAAGTACGTCAGCCCCTCAGCCACCATCCATGGGGAATACAAATCCCAATAATCCGTTTTCTTCTCAATTCGCTGAAATTATGTCTGCAGCTATAGTACAAGCCACCCGACTCGCCACAGAAAATGCTACTCCACGAGATGGTCTCGCTTCCACGGAGCCGCGTTCCAAGTATGTAGCATTCAATCCGCAACAACTGTATACAATCGTCAAAGATCTCCCTGAACCTGATACACATCCAATGCCATTTTATCGAAAAGTTTCACAGGCCTGGACTACCTATGGATGTACCTGGTCTGACCTTGTTAGTATTGTCCAAGCCAAAGCAGGAGACTACGCAGATCTTATTCTCAACCAAATTATACGAGACCCATCTTATCTACCTTGCGATACCAGATCCACTGAATCAGGTCAACAGTTTATCAAGCAATTGGAAATCTGGGCGAAGGACAGATTGTCCGAACAAACAGTATCTCTACAGGATATAACTCAAGAAAAAGGAGAGTCAGTGGAGAAATATGCCTACAGAATCAAACGACATTTTCGTGATCTAGGATTCTCACTCCAAGAAGTGGCACATATTCGTATGTTGGGTCGTGCCTTTGTAGACGGCCTCCATTCTGATCTCAACAAAGTACTCACTACCTGCCGCCCGGAATGGAGGTCAATGGATCTTGAAGTCCTTATACAGGTTGCTAAAGGATTGGAGGCAGGAAACAGCAAGAAAAAGTCCGCCATCATGGCGGTAATGACCGGAGCCGACGCCACTAATGAAGCCACGGACAGACAGCGACAACCTCGTAAATGTTTTGGATGCGGAAAAGTCGGTCATCTTAAAAGAGTGTGCCGTAGTCGCCATCTGTGGGCCGCTTATCAAGCCCAGAACCAAAACCAGAACCAGAACACTCTTCCTCCACCTCCTCCTCCTCAGCCATAGGAAATAGGCGAGCAAATGGAGGAGGGGGACTCTATTTGCATGGCCGTCTCCGCCCCTCCTTCCGGCCCTTCCCCTAAGATCACTCTTGATGTAGCCGGAAAACCTTGCTCATTTCTTGTTGACACTGGCGCTGCTCGTAGTGTGCTTTGTGAGACGGATGCATTACCATCCTGGCTATCTGATATACAACTCCCCTGTAGTGGGTTAGAAGGCGTGGTTCAACACAACCCACTCACACGCCCCTTACCCGTCACAAGCTCTTCAATACATCTGCCTTCATCTACTCTAGCTCAATTTGTGGTCAGTGCCACTTGCCCTTTCAATCTTCTAGGAGCGGATTTTCTCAGCAAAATCCAAGCCAATATTACCTTCACTGACAAAGGAACTGTCACTCTCAACACTGCTCTTGCCCCTGAAGAAACCTGTATGCTTATGGCAGTAGTACATGATCCTGGTGCCGAAACCTGGGATAATCTATTTAATTCTTTGAATACCATGCTAGACCATCTTCCAGCTACCCTATGGGCCTCTGGACCTATGGACATTGGACGTCTCAATGTCCCACCGGTACAAGTTGTGCTTAAGGATCCTAATGTTCTTCCATACAAGGCCCAATATCCTTTATCAGTGGCCCAACTAGATGCAATATCTATTCAAGTAGCTGCACTCCTAGAATCCGGTGCAATAATACCTACTACTTCTCCTTGCAATACTCCGCTGTATCCAGTCAAAAAGAAGCAGATCAAAGGCCAACCTCCAGTGTACAGGATGGTACAAGATTTACGCGCTGTCAACGAAGCCACGGTTCTGGATACCCCTATTGTGCCAAATCCACATACTCTTCTATCCAGTATTCCACCTACGGCATCCTGGTTCACTGTAATTGATCTTGCTAATGCCTTTTTCTCCATTCCATTACACCCTTCGTGTCAATATCTTTTTGCATTCACACATGCTGGTCGGCAATACACCTGGACGGTGATGCCACAAGGAGCTCAAAACAGCCCGTCCAGTTTCAGCAAAGCTATGTCTTCTGTGCTTTCTTCATGGCAAGACGCTCACCCGGAAGTTGAGCTCCTGCAATACGTGGATGACCTACTTCTTTGTGCTCCAGACCCATCCACGTGTCAAGAAACTACCCTGGACCTACTCTATTTTCTAGCTACAGCTGGCTGTAAGGTCTCCAAATCGAAACTACAGTTATGCCTTCAAAAAGTGATTTTTCTGGGACACTGTATTACCAAAGGCCGTAAACACCTTACAATGGCACGAAAAAAGGCCATCCTGGAGTTGGCTCCGCCAGAAACTCCACATCAGCTACAGACCTTTCTGGGTCTCATTTCATACTGTCGTCCCTGGATTCCCGACGCTTCTGTGCTAATGCAACCACTCTATGACTGTATACCTCGAGAACTACCAGCAATTTTTTATTTAACACCAGAGGCACTGGACTCATTCGACGCTCTACAACAAATGATTGCCTCATCTCCAGCTTTAGGAATTCCGAACTATTCTCTGCCGTTCCGTCTCTATGTTATGGAACGGCAAGGCCATGCCACAGGTGTTCTCACTCAGATGCACGGTGGTCGACATCGTCCCCTCGGATTCTACTCCAAACGATTGGACCCAGTTGCTCGCGCGACACCTTCCTGTGTAAGGGCTATTCACGCTGCCAGCTGTCTTCTGGACGTCACTTCAGATATTGTCCTCGGACATCCCTTGACAATTCTAGCTCCACATGACATCTCAGCTATTTTACAACAGACTCAACCCAGACATCTCACTGCTCAGCGTCATCTTCGTCTCCAAGGGAGTCTGTTGTTGCCCGACAATGTTACTATTCAACGATGCAATGTTCTCAATCCGGCTGCCCTCCTTCCACTTCCAAGGGGGGAGTATACTGATATTCCGTCTACGGATTTTATTGATCTAGCCACAGAAGAAGATCTTCAGGAACAGCTATTGTGGCATACACAGTCATCAAATGTCGATTTTCCAGATGTACCACCCGAGGACGATCCACATGATTGTCTGACCATGATGCAAGCGGAAGTCGGTTCGCCTCCGAATATACAGGATACCCCACTCTCAAACCCAGAATGGACCCTATTTGTGGACGGCTCCAGATATGCCGATGACAAGGGTCATTTCCATACGGGAATGGCGGTTACGACTGACACGACTGTACTCTGTGCAAAAGCTCTACGACCGGATCAGTCGGCTCAGGAGGCTGAACTAGCTGCCCTCACCGAGGCCTGCATTATGGCTAAAGATTCTACCGCGAATATCTATACGGATTCCAGGTACGCCTTTGGAGTTGTACATGATTTTGGAGTCATCTGGAAGGCAAGAGATTATATCACCGCAGCAGGGACTCCAATCAAGAACGGGAAAGCAGTTGAAGCTTTGATGACTGCGGCCCTACTCCCTCCCGAAACAAGTTGCAGTGATCAAAGTCAAGGCACACTCACGGGCTGACACTATGGAAGCAAAAGGAAATGCCTTAGCAGATAGTGCAGCCAAGCAAGCAGCTCTCGATGAAGACTCAGTGGTCCCTTTAATGACGGTGACCAAGAAAGCACCAATGGAATTAGACTGGGATATTTTAATTCAATTACAACAACAAGCTTCAACCAAGGAACAAAATCAATGGATACAAGAAGGAGCATCCGAGGATGAGCGGGGAGCCTGGGCCAGAGGCCAATATCTTTGTTTACCCCGGACTTTATATCCTTTAGTCGCATCACTAGCTCATGGACCGACGCATCAGTCTAAAACCATTATGAAGGAGATTATCGACAAAATCTGGATCGCACCAGGAATCACCCCAATGCTAGCACGAACCACCGAATCATGTTTAATCTGTGCTCAGTGCAATACCGGAAGGACAGAACCTACACCATCCAAATGTTTACCGAATGCTCAATACCCTTTCCAACGGATTCAAATTGACCATATTCAAATGCCGATGTGTCAGACATTTCAGTATGTACTGGTAGTGGTAGATGTGTTTTCCGGATGGCCAGAAGCCTATCCAGTACGAAACCAAACCGCACCCACTACCGCAAAGAAGCTTATTCAGGAACTCATTTGCCGGTTCGGTGTCCCAGAAGTCATAGAAAGTGATCAGGGACCTGCATTTACGGCAAACGTCACTCAAGAAGTGTGGAAAATTATAGGTTCACATCTTGCTTTCCATACTCCCTACAGACCGCAGAGTAGCGGGAAAGTGGAAAGATTAAATGGCATAATCAAATCAAAGATATTGAAAATGACACAAGAGACTGGTCTAAATTGGGTACAGTGCCTACCCATCGTACTTTTTGCTATCAGACATACGCCAAAGGCGTCACACAAACTGACCCCACACGAAATACTTTTTGGAAGTAGCCCTAGGTTAGGACAATACTTCCCACAACAGTTGCAAATGAATTATGAAACAATGGCAAAATATGTTATTGCTTTGACTACTCAATTATCTAATATATATACCCAAGTTTTCTCTTCTATTCCAGATCCCAATATCCTCGAAGGTACTCACTCTCTATTGCCTGGAGAGTGGGTGGTCGTGAAGAAACACGTCCGATCTACTTTGGAACCGAGATTCGAGGGCCCTTTTCAAGTGCTACTAACGACTCCTACCTCAATAAAAGTTGAAGGGAAACCCACGTGGATACACGCATCGCATTGCAAGAGAGTCAAAGGATACGATCCTTCAATCAATGACTCCTAGAATGCATATCCTTTGCAAAAGAGTGGGCATCCCACTATTATTATCATTCATTTTCCAACATACATGGGGAAAACCAGCCCAAGCTATCAGTCACCAGGGGGGTCGGGTAGCCATTACAAGAGATGCAAAACAAGCAGGTCCTCCCATTTTTTGGTACAACTCCAGTAGCACAACAGTAGCCACATACTCATTCCAATTTTGTCACATTATAGATTGTGTTTCTAAACGCTACACCAATGTATATACCGGGGTGATGACACAAGAAGGGGATACCACCGACAATTTTGACCCCGGGTATTGTGATGTTCAAATAGGAGAATGTGTTGGGTACATATGCTATGTTGGAGGGCAATGGGGGGACGACTGCAGGTATTGGGGCTCTGTTATAACTAATTCAGGAACCAAATGGGGATATAAGCCCCCTGAAGCCCTAGCCCTCAAAGATCAATATGGTAAATCATTGCTCTCACGAATGACTCTCATATCCACCGGAACTGGTGATAACCAACGATACACCCTTACTATAGAGAATCCCCGGCCAACTGATGCTCGAAAATATATTTTCGGGATTTACAAATATGGTTTCATGAGCGGCAAGGCCCCCTTCTATCTTAAAGATATGTACAATAGTTTAGAATGGGAAGAGCCACAAGGTAAACCATCAAACCAACCAGTTTCGAAACCACCGGAAATTCCATATGCTGTTCTGCGCGCTATTCAAAGTATGATAGCTATAGCGAATCCCACTTATGATGATACTTTAGCCATAGAAACTGGATATAATGATATTAATCTATGGCTCGAGTGGATGCAATATTCTGCTATTAAGCACAATAAGTCCAATTGCTATGTGTGTGGTAAAGCCCGTCCACATCTGGGTACAGTACCCCTACAGTTGCCCTATCAGTCACTACTATGTCTGTTGAGTCTTTATACCAATACCAGTAACAAATTCACCGAATGTGAGAAATGGAAAAGAGAATATCCTCTACTAATCGAGGCTCCCAAGCTCAACGGAGGAATTACTATATATTCTGGCACTTATATTTGTATTTCAAACACCAAAGGAACAGGCAAATTTCTTGGTAAATTCTCTAATGGTAATTGTGCTGAATACAGCAATTTGACCGGTCCCCCCACACAGAATCAAGTATATTCTCTGGGAGACATCTATTGGCTATGTGGAGATATGAAATTGCGCACCAGATTAGAAGGTAGTTGGACTGGTGAATGCGCACTGGCCAAAGTTATAATGCCGTTATTTATAATGTCGGAAGAGCCAGAAGCTGTTGAGGCCCAGTCTACCCTGTTCCGTAAAAAACGCAGTGTCTCAAAAGCCCCCGAAGGAAGTTTCGACCCCCATGTGTATATAGATGCAATAGGAGTTCCTAGGGGGGTCCCAGATGAGTATAAAGCCCGAGATCAAGTAGCCGCTGGTTTCGAATCCATTTTTCCCATTGTTACAATAAATAAAAATGTTGACTGGATTAACTATATCTATTATAATCAGCAGAGATTTGTCAACTATACCCGAGATGCACTCCAAGGACTTTCGGATCAATTGGAGGCTGCAACCCAGATGACTTTTCAGAATCGTATGGCATTAGATATGATTCTGGCAGAAAGAGGCGGGGTCTGTCGAATAATTAGAGAAACTTGTTGTACTTTCATCCCAGATAATACAGGCCCCGACGGAAAAGTGACCATGGCTATTAAAAAGTTAAATTCTCTAGGAGACGAATTAAAGCGCAACTCCGGAATCGATCATCCATGGGCCGAATGGTTTGGCTGGCTCAAAGGATGGAAACAAGCTCTGGTCCAGCTGGGAATAATTTTACTGATTATTGTGATTATTGTTGCTTTTTTGCTATTCTGTGTAGTCCCTTGTCTTCAACGCCTATGCGATAAAATGTTTGCAGTAGGCGAGACTATCCCGTTAATGCTTATGTACGATGACACGATGCCAAGCTTTGCATCTTCTTATGAAACACCATCTAGTTCGATAGTTCCCCCTGACAGTAATCCCCGCCCCGTGTAGGGACATATAGATCCGAGGGACATGTCCAAGACCTGAAACCGGGATTTTATCCAATAGGGATAATTTGTCGCCACTGCAGGTGAAGAGGATGCGGGATCATGTCCGGTAGGATCTGTCAGGATTAGGGACAGTCGGCCATCGTATATTCAAGGGGGGACTGTTATGGAACCATTATATATATCAGCAAGAAACGCTTATTGCTTTAATGAATATAAGCTGGCCTCGACCAATAAAGGGTTACACCTCACGCAGATACGTGAGAGACGCAAGTAGCAGTGTATTCAGTTATCTATATTTTACTAACCACAAGCGCCATTCTGGCTATATCTTGTTGCAGGAAAGTATCTAATATTTGTTTCTAACGGTTTTCTGCCTTTCTGCCTATTTCCGCATAGTTTCAGGATTAACCAATTAATAAGCTTTACGTAACCTGACGTCCCTTTTTTTTCTGGACACTATATAATCTATAATATAAACAAAATAAAGCAGAGTGATTTTGGACCTGACCCAGAGTGTGTCGTGTGTCTTATTTTTCTCTCCGTGCACGTACATTTATATTCACATAATTTGGAGCAGTTCAACAATTGAAGAAAGGCTTTATTGGAAAGCATCCAAAACAAGACCACCTCAATATCAGAAGCACGTCTATGGCAGAGACCTGATTTAAACTCCTTGACTTTGCTATACATTCTAATTGCCGAATTATTATTACGTTTCTGCAGCGTAAAGAGCTTGGCTGGCCCTGTATAATGCATAGCTAAGTCAATGAGATGTCGCTGAAAAATCCCTGACCATTTAATTATGCACTATACAGGAGAAGCAGTATGGGCAATATGGACTCTCCCGTCAACCCTATTTCCAGGGAATACTCTCCAATTCAGGAAGTGACTGCTGGAGACTTTCTCCCACTTGATGAGCCAAGACAGGCTTATCTTAGTCAAGCAGCAGCTGCCCCTCAGCCCTAGCCACCTGAATGGTGGGTGGTGTCACCTGTCCAGGGCTGACCAATCAGAGAGAGGGGAACCTGGGCCAGCTCCTGATTGGTTGCTAGAGTCAGCTGACTAGGCTCAGCCAATCAGGGGCTGCCCCTCAGCCCTAGCCTCCTGATTGGTGGGCGGTGTCACCTGACCAGGGCTGACCAATCAGAGAGAGGGAGGTAAGATGGTCCGTAGTTGGGCAAGCATTTGCAAAACCACCGTTATGTGTGGCCACAGAGTGTGGAACCAGCCTTTGAGTGAGCCTTTCAACGAGTGAGTATGAACATGTAGGTTTATTTTTATTAAGTACCAACACAGTCTGCGCAGCACTCTCTCCATGTCGCCCTTCTGTCCCTTCCTCCCATCAAACAGTTCTGCTGCTCATAGACCCCCCTCTTCCTCTTGTTCCCTTGATACAACGGTTTCTTTGCCTCCCTGTTTCATTCATCTTTTGTATGCTTCTCTCTTTGCTTAATTCTGTATGTTTTGCGACCACCCCCCCTAAATAATTCAGTCATCTGCTTCAGTCCTCTAATACCTCGCCGCCTAGAAGGTTTAAGGAAGACGCTCTCTTTTGCCACTTGTTTCACCAATCGTTACTTTTACCAACCCATACTGACTGCCCCTTGCCCATTCTCCCCTCCTTATTTAACATGGCATTGCCAATTTAGTAACATCCCCTCCCTCTCTGTCCTTTCTTTCTTCCATTAACGGTCTGATCTCAGTGGCCATGTTACAGCTAAATGCACTACCAGCCTAAAATTGTCAGGTCCCTTACCCTTGTTAAAATCTTTGATTCCATAGGAACCATTCAGCCCATCTAGTCTGCCCATGTAAACACTCTGACCTTAATCCAAGTCCTTGATCTCGTTTTAGAGTTGGAGGCCTGCTGTGGAAGCTACATGGACACCACATATGGCTGAAAATATGAAAAAACGTAGACCGTGGACCTTATGATTTTGCCAAAAAATAATTTTTTTTTTTTAAAACACTCAAAACATTTAGGAAATAATTCCTTTAGCATCTCACATAACATCCAAGTTAAAAGGAAAGGTTTTGGACGCCAGCTATGGAAGCTACATAGGACAAATCCTCTTTACTGGATAAACAGTTGTCAGTGGTCCAAGCGAAAAATAGAGCAGTACTTTTTGTCACCACTGAGAGGTACAGAAATGACTACAGAATTAAGTTTGTATCATAATATGGTGTTTTTTCCATGAAGATCAGGAAGATCATTAATAAAAATTGGAATATTCTGTCTTCCAGTTATCCAGTTGTTCCCGGGTTTGGCCAAAAACCATTTATGGCGTTTAAGAGATGCCCTTCACTAAAGGATAAATTGGTACACACTCAGCTTTCTGTGGAACCCTCTACTTCGACATCTAAGGTTGGGAATTTTCCCTTTTTTAATTGTAGTGCTTGTCACTCGATGATACAGGGCTCTGTTGTGCATCATCCACATGGAGGAAGAAAATACACTGTTAATCAGTATGTGACATGTAACGCTTCTTATGTGGTATATCTCCTGAAATGTCCTTTTGGGTGTTTTGTATGTTGGGCAGACTACTCAGAGAATGAGAGAGAGATTTTCAAAGCATAAGTCTACCATCAGGACTGGGTTACTTGAATTACCAGTCCTGGCTCATTTCTCTGAGTCCCGCCACAACATTGCCCAACTGAAATATCAGATTATTCAACAGATTCCAGAAAATTTAAGAATTGGAGATCGACTTAAAAAACTGCTTTACCGTGAAGCATTTTGGATAAGAGAGCTGAATACTCTTAGTCCAAAAGGGTTAAATTTTGATTATGATGTGACATCTCTCATTTGAATAGTGATGAGTTTTATATTTTTTAGTGAACCTTTGATATTTTTGATAGTAATTAACTTAACCTTTTTTATGTTTTTCGCAGATTCTTTGAAAATTGGTGCTGGTTCACTTTTAGAACTTCACACACTCATCTTCGAGCAATAATATGCAGGTGTTCTACTTTTCCATTTAGTATTAAGATTTCTTATACACTTTTATTGAAACAAATTTATAAGTTTTAATTTTATACACTTGCCAAATTTGGTTCACTTTAATACACTGTCACTTTAAATGTGTAACATAGTACACATTATCACTTTATATGTATGATGTAATATAGGGATATTAAGAGGTATAAGAGGACACATGTCTAGCTATTTATATTTGTCTTTGACATGATTTTTACACTTTCCTATATATATGATTTAATATCATTTTCCAATATTTTTTTTGTAGACAATTTTATACTCCTTATTCATTGTATTTTTTGACAAACTGCACTTTTTTTACTTTTTTAAATTCAGATGCTTAATATTTTCATACACTTAAATTTGCACTTTGTTCAGAATATGGACTAATTTGGGTATAGGGCAGTATGCTATGTGCTTAATACTTTAATTGCATATTTGCTTGTAGTATTTCTTTTTCTTTTTTTTTTCTCCCCGTTTTAATTTATTGCTGTGGCTCTTTAATGTTATTAAATGATTGTGTCTAGATTATATGTACTTGGTCGTCCTGATGACCGTTCTGCCGATACACCTTCTTCCCCTTTTTGGGAGATTTGATGACATATGTTTTTAGGCAATACCATCCTGAATGTTCCTGATCTTGTCTGATCTCAGAAGCTAAGCAGGATTGGAACTGGTTAGCACCTGGATGGGAGACCGCTTGGGAATATCTAATCTTTTTTTTTTTTTTTTTTTGGCGTGATGTCATCATGCAATCATATGGTTTGGTCTGGTCACATGACCAGGATGAGATTAAGCTATGGAGACACAAGGTATTTACTTAGGATTTGATTAATATGTGCTATTAATGTCTGATTATTTGTAATATACTGTATAATGTAGATGTAAACATTTTAATTATTTGATGTTTTTAAATTACTTGCTGATTGTTTTTTAAATAAGATAAGTAATTATCACTAATTGTTTGCATTACTTGGTGTGACTTTTTACTGAACCTGATTGGATTGTATAGAATTATACTCAATACTTAAGGGTGTGATTTGGAGTGAAGTGTTAGCTTGACAAAGGCCCTGTTTGGCCAAAATGTTGCTTTTGTTTGTTCTCGCTTAATAAAGTGTCCTAGAGTGTCTGGGACACCAGATATGGCTGAAAATCTGAAAAAACTTAGACCCTGTGTTACTTACCTGCCCCCGGCTCCCACGTTGCCGCCACGGAGGAGAGGGAGACCCCCCTCCAATACGCGGTCACCGGAGCCGGCACGGAGGAGAGGGAGACCCCCCTCCAATACGCGGCCACCGGAGCCGGCACGGAGGAGAGGGAGACCCCCCTCCAATACGCGGCCACCGGAGCCGGTACGGAGGAGAGGGAGACCCCCCTCCAACGCAAGACCTCTGGAGCCGCCACGGAGGAGAGGGAGACCCTCCTCCAACGCACGGGCACCGGATCCTCCACGGAGGAGAGGGAGACCTCCCTCCAACACTGTGCCGCCTCCGCCGTCGTCTGCAGGACTGCCGCGCAGTAGAGGCAGACCTCCTGGAACACGGCGTCCGGTTTCGGCACTCGCGCGCCCTCTGGTGGTGAACTCCCGAACTGCAGGCTTATATGAAGGGAGATTGCGCCACACTCATCATGGTGGTGATTCCCGGTCATTGGAAGTGACGTCATGAGGTTTGGCGGGAGATTTGAACTTCCTCTGTGGTTTCTATTTAAACCTCTTCAGTTCTATCTGACCTTGCCTTCTGTTGGTTGTCTATGCCTTGTGCTAGTGCCCAGATAGCGTTTCCTGATTCGGTATTCCTGTGTATGATCCTGGCTTGTCTGACTTCGTTGTTTTCCTGTATCCTGACCTCGGCTCTGTTATTTGACTATCCTGCTCTCCGGTATCCTGACCTCGGCTCTGTTATACGACTATCCTGCTCTCCGGAATCCTGACCTCGGCTTGTTATACCTGTTCTGTCCTGGAGTCCTACCTGACCACGGTGTCTCCTACTACTTGTACGTGACAGAAACAGAAGGCCATCATGAGACCCGCTTCGGTAGGATCTCAGGGTTCCTGTGAGGCTCGTCTGGATGAGATGGACCATCGTCTGGACCAGTTTGCCCAAGCACTCCAGACCCTACTACAACGCACAGATCCCGGTCTACAAGTGCATGCCTCTCCAGCTGTAGCTCCACCGCCGGTACCAGCTCCAGCCCCAATGCCGGTGGTTCATGCTCCTATGAATCTTCCTCCACCCCAGCGATATGGAGGAGATCCTGCGACCTGCCGTGGATTTCTCAACCAGTGCGAGATTCTTTTTGAACTTAACCCTTATGCCTTTGTTTCTGATCGGGCCAAGATTGGTTACATAATCTCGCTTCTCACGGACAGGGCCCTGGCCTGGGCATCTCCTCTGTGGGAGAGGAGTACCCAAGCGGTTCGCTCCTATTCCGAATTTGTGGCCGCACTACGTGCTGTGTTCGATGTTCCAGGCAGAAGTTCCACTGCTTCATCCTCTCTCTTCAACATCCGTCAAGGAGAGCGTACCCTCATGGACTATGCTATTGAATGTCGTACGCTAATGGGTGAGGTGAACTGGACCAGCGAGGCCCTTATCGCTGCTTTTTTGAACGGACTATCAGAGACTTTGAAAGACGAGATTGCTGCTCGTGATCTTCCATCTGACCTGGACTCGGTGATCTCCTATGTGACCCAGATCGACCTTCGTCTTCGAGAACGGCAGGTGCAACGAGACAATCTGAGAGCACGGGAGAGAGGTGTACGTTCCCTCCCGCGTCTGGCTCCTCAGTTCATACCACCACCCACGTCTCCTGTTACCTGTGAGGAGCCTATGCAGCTGGGAATTACTCGTCTGTCTGAGAGTGAGAAAGCCAGGCGAAGGAAGGAGGGGCTATGCCTATATTGCGGTCTGACTGGACATTGGGCCCGATCCTGTCCTAAAAAGTCGGGAAACGCCCGCACCTAGAGTGGTTTAGAGGACCTGCTTTAGGTGTGCTGGGTCTGTCCTCTGATTCTAGCAGCACTCGGATGACCGTTCCAATTCAGATATCATGGCCGGGGGGATCCGTTTGCACTGAGGCTTTTCTGGATTCTGGAGCCGCAGAGAACTTTATTGATACCCATTTTTGCGAGCAGCAGTTTATTCCCACCACACCTAAAGACACGCCGGTGAGAATTGAGGCCATTGATGGCAGACCACTTCATCCGCCACAAGTCACCCGAACTACTGTACCAGTGACACTCTCCGTAGGGATGATGCATAAAGAGAATCTACAGTTCCTGGTAATTTGCTCTCCCTCTACTCCTGTTGTTTTGGGGTTTCCATGGTTACAAAGGCACAACCCTACCATCAATTGGGCAACTGGGCAGATCACGTCCTGGAGTCAAGCTTGCGGGGAGCACTGTGACTCACCCATTCGACTGGCCATGGTGTCTACTGGTTCGGAGATGGCCGCTACGATTCTTCCAAATCATTATCGGGAGTTTGCGGATGTATTTGACAAGAAGGAAGCGGAGAAGTTACCTCCTCATAGATCCTACGACTGCCCTATTGATCTCCTTCCGGGCACTATGCCACCCCGAGGTCGTGTCTACCCCTTGTCTGTTCCCGAGACCCAGGCCATGGAATCCTACATCGAGGAGAATCTGAGGCGGGGTTTCATCCGTCGGTCTACGTCCCCGGCTGGAGCGGGGTTTTTCTTCGTCAAGAAGAAGAACGGAGAACTGAGACCTTGCATCGACTACAGAGGCTTGAATAGGATTACAAGGCGGAACTCCTATCCTATCCCCCTCATCTCGGAACTTTTCGACAGATTACGCGGGGCCCAAATCTTTACTAAATTGGATCTCCGTGGGGCGTATAACCTGGTTCGTATTCGTGCCGGTCACGAGTGGAGGACAGCCTTCAACACCCGCTCGGGACATTATGAGTACCTGGTCATGCCGTTCGGTCTGTGCAATGCCCCGGCGGTGTTCCAGGAATTTATTAATGACTGTCTACGGGACTTTCTCCAGCAGTTCGTGGTCGTATACCTGGACGATATCCTGATTTACTCAGAGAACTTATCTATTCATCGCGACCAGGTCCGTCAAGTTCTGAGCCGTCTCCGACAGCATGGGCTATATGCCAAGTTGGAAAAGTGCGTTTTTGAGACCCGCAAGGTGACTTTCTTGGGGTACGTGATTACTCCTGAGGGTTTCGATATGGACCCATCGAAGGTGCTGGCGATCAAAGATTGGCCACGACTTACGGGTCTCAAGGCTCTGCAACGCTTCCTCGGATTCGCGAATTACTATAGACGCTTCATCCGGTATTACTCGAGGATTGTCGCCCCTCTAACGGACTTGACTAAAAAAGGGGCCAATGTGTCTGAATGGTCCTCCGAAGCAGTGTCCGCATTCACTCTTCTCAAAGAGAAGTTCACGACGGCTCCAGTATTACGGCATCCCAATCCGCTTCTACCATTTGTCTTGGAGGTAGATGCCTCTGAATCTGGAGTGGGAGCGATACTCTCCCAACGAGCTTCGTACAGCGGACCACTACACCCTTGCGGCTACTTCTCAAGACACTTCTCTACAGCCGAAAAGAATTACGATATAGGGAATAAAGAACTGTTGGCAGTTATCCTGGCCTTGGAGGAATGGCGTCACCTGCTGGAGGGGGCCTCGATACCGACCTTGATTCTGACCGATCACAAGAATCTTCAATACATAGAGTCGGCTAAGTGTCTCAATCCTCGCCAGGCAAGATGGGCTCTCTTTCTCTCCCGATTTCCGTTTGTGCTCACGTACCGTCCGGGTTCTAAGAACACTAAAGCGGACGCTCTGTCCCGCATGTTTACGCAACCTGAGGCGGAGAGTAGAGAGCCAGAACCCATTATCCCTTCGGCCAAGGTCGTTGCAACCATTCGGTTACGGGGATATGCTCCTTTGCTGGATCACGTCACTCGTTCTCAAGGTCAAGCTCCGGATTCCTTGCCGCCGGGGAGGCTCTACGTCCCTCCCAGTTTGCGGGTACCCATTTTACGCACTCTACATGGTGCCAGGACCTCGGGGCATGCAGGAGTGGCACGCGCTAGGGAGCTACTTTCACGGACTTTTTGGTGGCCTCATTGGGGCAGAGACATTACAGCATTCGTTCAGTCATGTGCGAGATGCGCGGCCAACAAATCCTCTCGCACTCGTCCGGCTGGCCTTCTTCGACCTCTCCCTTGTCCTTCGGTTCCCTGGACTCATGTGGCCATGGACTTTATTGTAGAATTACCGCCGTCCAGGGGACATACCGTGATCCTCGTGGTGGTCGACCGTTTCTCTAAGATGGCCCACTTTATTCCACTGCGGAAACTACCCAGCGCCTCTACTCTGGCGGACATCTTCATCCGGGAGATCGTGCGGCTCCACGGAGTACCGTCTGAGATCGTGTCGGACAGAGGTACCCAGTTCGTGGCTAGATTCTGGCGTGAATTCGCGAAATCCCTGGGCATCATGTTGGCCTTCTCTTCAGCATATCACCCACAGACGAACGGCCTGGTGGAGAGAGCGAACCAACATCTGGAACAGTATCTACGTCTCTTCATCAACGATCATCAAGATGATTGGGTCGATCTGTTGCCATTTGCAGAGTTTGCTAGGAACAACACGCTCCAAGAATCTACCAGGATTTCGCCTTTCTTCTGCCTGTATGGTCTCCATCCACAGTCCCTCCCAGAGACATTACCGGTTTCAGCTGTTCCAGATCTGGAGGAGAGACTTGCGTCTATTCGTACCACCTGGGCTTCGGTACATTCCGCATTGGAACACGCGGCTTCTCTCCAGCAACGTCAGGCTAACAAGAGGCGCTCCCCCAACCCCTCGTACCGGCCTGGCGAAAGAGTATGGCTGTCTACCAGATTTCTGAGACTCCGGGTTCCGTCCATGAAATTGGCCCCACGGTTTATTGGGCCCTTTCCAGTTGTACGGCAGATCAATCCGGTGGCGTACGAACTTGCACTGCCTAGAACGCTCCGCATCCCTCGGGTATTTCACACCTCATTGTTGAAGCCCCTTGTCTGCAACCGGTTTACCCGAGGTGGGAATTCTACTATGGAAACTGCCAGGAGAGCTTCGGACAGAAGGATTCCTCGGGTAATTCTTGATTCCCGGCGACAACAGGGTAGTTTGCAGTACCTGGTACAATGGAGGGGTCTCGGTCCTGAGGAACGATCCTGGATACCTGCGGCACGCCTATCCGTACCACGGTTGATACGTGCGTTTCATGCTAGGCATCCTTCTCGCCCTGGTGGTCGCCCTGAGGGCGCCCTTTCAAGGGGGGGTACTGTTACTTACCTGCCCCCGGCTCCCACGTTGCCGGCACGGAGGAGAGGGAGACCCCCCTCCAATACGCGGCCACCGGAGCCGGCACGGAGGAGAGGGAGACCCCCCTCCAATACGCGGCCACCGGAGCCGGTACGGAGGAGAGGGAGACCCCCCTCCAATACACGACCACCGGAGCCGGCACGGAGAAGAGGGAGACCCCCCTCCAACGCAAGACCTCCGGAGCCGCCACGGAGGAGAGGGAGACCCCCCTCCAACGCACGGGCACCGGATCCTCCACGGAGGAGAGGGAGACCTCCCTCCAACACTGTGCCGCCTCCGCCGTCGTCTGCAGGACTGCCGCGCAGGAGAGGCAGACCTCCTGGAACACGGCGTCCGGTTTCGGCACTCGCGCGCCCTCTGGTGGTGAACTCCCAAACTGCAGGCTTATATGAAGGGAGATTGCGCCACACTCATCATGGTGGTGATTCCCGGTCATTGGAAGTGACGTCATGAGGTTTGGCGGGAGATTTGAACTTCCTCTGTGGTTTCTATTTAAACCTCTTCAGTTCTATCTGACCTTGCCTTCTGTTGGTTGTCTATGCCTTGTGCTAGTGCCCAGATAGCGTTTCCTGATTCGGTATTCCTGTGTATGATCCTGGCTTGTCTGACTTCGTTGTTTTCCTGTATCCTGACCTCGGCTCTGTTATTTGACTATCCTGCTCTCCGGTATCCTGACCTCGGCTCTGTTATACGACTATCCTGCTCTCCGGAATCCTGACCTCGGCTTGTTATACCTGTTCTGTCCTGGAGTCCTACCTGACCACGGTGTCTCCTACTACTTGTACGTGACACCCTGGACCTTAAGATTTTGCCAAAAAATATTTTTTTACAAAAATACTCAAAACCTTTAGGAAATAACTCCTTTAGCATCCAGCATAACATCCAAGTTAAAAGGAATGGTATTGGAGGCCTCCTGTGGAAGCTACATGGGACACCAGATATGGCAGAAAATATGAAAAAACTTAGACCGCGGACACAAATTTTTGGCCAAAAAATGAAAAATGTTAAAAACACTCAAAACCTTTAGGAAATAATACCTTTAGCATCCAGCATAACATCCTAGTTAAAAGGAATGGTATTGGAGGCCTGCTGTGGAAGCTACATGGGACACCAGATATGGCTGAAAATATGAAAAAACTTAGACCCCGGACCTTAAGAATTTGCCAAAAAATGAAAAATGTTAAAAACACTCAAAACCTTTAGGAAATAATTCCTTTAGCATCCAGCATAACATCCTAGTTAAACGGAATGGTATTGGAGGCCTGCTGTGGAAGCTACATGGGACACCAGATATGGCTGAAAATATGAAAAAACTTAGACCGCGGACCTTAAGATTTTGCCATAAAATAAAAAATTTTAAAAACGCTCAAAACCTTTAGGAAATTATTCCTTTAGCATCCAGCATAACAGCCTAGTTAAAAGGAATGGTATTGGAGGCCTGCTGCGGAAGCTACATGGGACACCAGATATGGCTGGAAATGTGAAAAAACTTAGACCACGGACCTTAAGAATTTGCCAAAAAATGAAAAATTTTAAAAACACTCAAAACCTTTAGGAAATAATTCCTTCAGCATTCAGCATAACAGCCTAGTTAAACGGAATGGTATTGGAGGCCTGCTGTGGAAGCTACATGGGACACCAGATATGGCTGAAAATAGGAAAAAACTTAGACCGCGGACCTTAAGATTTTGATGTCCCCAGCTGTCACAATCCTCACAATAACTCCATGACAAATATCCTGGCACTTGTAAGCCTACTCTCCTTCCAAGACGCTAATAGGAGAAGGTAACGTGCACACGTTTCCAGAGGTGCCTCGGGAATTATCTCCAATTAACAGATACCCAACATAATCCACAGGGACATCAAATGGGACGAGTCGATAGTCGGCTCTTTGGGTTTACGTGTACAGCAGGGAGGGTAAAAAGCATTTTTACTTTTCACTTGGGAGTTGTAATCTTTGACCCTTTTTCATTATATTTTCCCAAACTTCTGCAATGCCACAAACTAGCGGTTTATGACCTGTCTGCAATCCCTGTCTGCCTGTCCCATGATATCTCTAAATCTGTGAGTGTTTTATTAGCGTTTGACTCGAAGTGGGTTATAATCTCCACTTCCTCCTGCTGTATACCAAAAAGAACGAGATCCCTCCTAGCGTTCTCCATTCCGTCCTAGCATTCCCCATCCCTGTGAGCCTTCGCCATCCCAACA
Source organism: Spea bombifrons (assembly GCF_027358695.1). NCBI lineage: Eukaryota > Metazoa > Chordata > Amphibia > Anura > Pelobatidae > Spea > Spea bombifrons. The sequence continues at coordinate 40,218,121 of NC_071095.1, read as the reverse complement.
TTCTCCATCATCCATGACCACATCAGTCATGGTTCTTAAAACCCAGATAGAAATGCTGTCCTGTAGAATGGGGGATGTATAAGCGACTAATGGGTTACCTTCCATAAGTCTATACATCCCACATACTGCAGGGCAGGAATGTATCTGGGCTGGTCAGCAATATGAAAAACTTATACTTGTCCTGATGTGGCCGATGTGGTCCCTATACCAAGTAAGCATTCTCCATCCTACTATTCTCCATCCCATCCAAGCATCTTTTATCCCCTCCAAGTCTCCATCGCTCCGAGCATTCCCCATCCCCAACATTCCACATTCCACATCCCCTCCCAGCATTCTCCAGTCCCTTGTCATGCATATTGCCGCTCTTATGGAGACTCTTACTAGGGATGGAGAACCTGCATCTAGGCCGGCCACATGACTTATTTCTACTCTTACTCAGACTCCATAGCGTGAAGCCCATTAACTACATGGTTGCTTTTGTGAGGATTTAAACATATATACCTGTATATATGTACCTGTGTCAGAGACAACCGAGTCTTCTAACCAGAGGTTGCGTTGTCTTTTGCGTTTTCAGACTGTCTCTATAGATACATAACATTCTGTCCACTAATAAACAGCATTTCTCGGTAATCAGGGCTTGACTCATTGTGGGATACTTTTTCAATGAGCCATTATTATCTACACAACGAAATATCTTGGTGGGTGCATTGTTGAAACCACAGCAGTCTCCCCTTCAGTTGCTATAAAATGAATTGCAGGATTAGAATTTGATAAAATCCATCTGGCCACTATGGTCAAGACCTTTTGCTGCAACGCATTTAAATGTGATTTTTGGCTTTTTACACAGCTGGTAACCAATGCCTATCCAATATCATTGGGGTTTATGAACATTTACTTCTGTATTTCTTTTGAATTGTGCTTTTGACCCTTACAGCTGCCCGTAGTACCGGTAGTATCTCATGCACACCAGTGACTGGTCTCCAGCATAGAGACAGGAGCTGCCTCGAACGGTAAGCACCGGACGCACCCTCTGTTTCACCGGTGACACGCACACTCACTCACACACCCTGCCACCTAGCCCTGGGAAGTGCGGCTTCCTTCCTGTAGGAAGACCGGGTTAGACGGGGGATTATCCTATTGTGTTGTGATCTCAGCCTTACTGCCAGCATCCCTGACAGAATGGGGACACTAGACATTTATCGATGACCGCAAATTCAGACCATTCAGGCCTTGAGCGACCCGGTGCACAGGGATCACACAGGACTTCAATCTCGCCCCATGCTGGAAATCACGCAAGCGCTTCCCTGACTGTCACACTCGTCAGCTAACCCAGAAATAACACAATGGTTTTCCTCGTCCCAGTCACAAATTTAACACCCAATATACACCATCACCTTAAAGAAAAGACCCCTTGAGTTTATTTGTACCACCAGAACTCGCCTCATCGGTACATACCCTAATAAACCCTTAGGTGGTTTCGGGGGTAGTTTATGCCTGTGACGTTAAAGGTTGCCCAAGCATTAGCATTTCAGGTTTTACCCCTGAAGTCCCTGGACATTAGTAATTACATTACAGATCTTGTCCTTCTGAAGAATCATGTATAGTCTTGTGAATGGGCCAAGAGAGGCTAAGGGGTCAGACCAGGGGTTCTCGGTGTACCCAAACACTCTGATTGCTTTCTCTGCGTTTTCACAAACCAGATACGTCACGCAGTATCGGTGCCCAATACACAGGGGCCTGCTGAGATTGATTTGTTCACCATGTTCCCGTTTGTCCCCTCTCATCTTTTACATCTCTTTAAAAGGGGACTCGTCGAGCTGCATTCTGTTATTTTTGGAAGAGCCGCCGCGAGTCTGACTCTAATTAAATAGGCATGTTGGCTCCAGAGCGAAGCAGAATTGGGTTACTGGGACAGAAGGCATACCCAGCCAAACCAGAGGAACGTACAGATCTGCTTTCAGTTACTCGGCTGAGCCAGAGCTGCCAGGCGTGGAACATTATCCCGGGAGCTCGTGCATGTACTGCATTAACCCCTTCTGGCATCTTATATTCATACTCAAATGTTTGAAATTTGAAGTTACTGTACTAAAGGTCTTAACACGTAGTGGTGTATTAGAAAAGTTACGTTCTAGTGGTATAATGAGAGACTCCATACCAAGGAGCTTGCCGTCTAGTGGTTTCAAGGCAGATCCTTTCCCAATGGAGCTTACAGTCTAGCGGTATAATGGCCGACCCTTTCTCAAGGAGCTTACAGTCTAGCGGTGTAATGGCAGACCCTGTCCCAAGGAGCTTACAGTCTAGCGGTATAATGGGAGCCCTTGTCCCAAAAAGGTGGATATCGGGCAAGACTGCAGTCTCCTTACTATTGTTGAGTATCCCAGAATGCAGTCGGAACGGACAAACGGACCAACAATCCACAGCTGGCAGAGAGGTAATTACTACCCAGCTCACAAACATCTTGTACGCAAAGTGCAGGGGCCTGCATGTGCATTACAGGTAGGAAACGGTGTGTGTGGTACTGGGATCCAATACACATAGCTTTGCGTGTTATACAAAGAGAAGGGGCAGCCTTATCACTTCTGTGCTATACGGAGGTAGCACACATTGATCTATATGTAATACACAGACATAAGGTTACAGAAGTTCAGGTGGGAAAGGCAGAGCACTGGCGGTCCGACTCGGAGGAGGAAGAGAAGAGTATAAGGTGTGGGGGTGGCATCTACGTCTTGTGGGAGTTAATGGGGGGGGTCACAAATAGTGTTGGCTCAGGCTCTTATAAAGAATTCCATTCAGGGTGGGAAGAACGTGCTTCGAATGAGAAGAAATATGTGTATAGGGCCAGACACCCCATACCCACCCAGAAGGACACCCACTGACTCATAGCCCCCTCAGCCCTTACTATCTACCTTTAAATGGTGCAGGAAGAGGATGTGTATCCAGTGGCCATGGCACCCCTCCTAATATTACACATCTGAGGAAGAAGCCGTGCCCTCCCTGGATTCCCACTTCTCAGGGAAGAAGACGGGAAATGGCTTTACCCGACGCAGTTTCCTGAATTGGTCACAATGCGGACGGAAGGGAGGGAGGGGACACCTCAGCACCGGGGTGGAATCAGCCTTGTCACCTTCAGAACCAGTTTTGCCGTCTCCGTTACCAACGTTGTCGGGAAGAAAATCTATGAATACACCTCCGGTCACATAAAAAGCACACTGTACTTTAGTTGTCTATTGAACTCTCGCTCACTACTCTATTACCTTTCTTTCCTACACGCCCTGTAGAATCATGCTTCCGTCCTGGCGTTTGTCCAACTCCACAGACTGTAAGCTCTTGGGATTAGGGGCATTCTGCTATTCTGTTCCAAAAATATGTAACATCACTACAGACCTTGGTGACAGATAGGAACCTGATATAGTGCCTTACCTATAGTTTAAGGCGTGATTAAGAAGAGCCTAGGGAATTCTATTGTGCATGAAACCTCGAATTTAGAATGATTCTGGGATATTTTTACCCTTAAATTACAGGGAAATAATAAAAAATAAAGGTTTATTTTTTTTATTTATTTTTTTTGTCCAAGCGTCTCCAGGCATAGTCTACCCTAGTCATTCCAGGTGCGCTGTATATTTGTAGGGTAGTTGGCATGCGTGACGCTCAACCAGCGGGGTGTATGTAACATAATGCAGCATCTTCTGTTTAACGGATGAAACTGACGGTTGTGAAACTTTATTGCCCCTGTGATCGCCTAAGATTATGGATACAACAGAAGGACTTCCTGAAAGAATACTTTTGTTATTCGGCTGCAGAAATGAGTTTTGACATACAGGGCGGATTACACGCATCAATGTTACTGTGCCCTAACACCAGTATTTACACAATTGCTTTTAAATAGCGACAAGATACTTCAAGTAACCCAATTAGTATTTTCGTACTCCTTCCACCAGCTGCGGACTACAACCCCCATCATATCAGCCAACCGTTGTCCGGCTAATAAATCAGATGTCAGGCTTTGTATTGCCTCCCTGGCACTCTTGGAGTGTAAGCTTCTAGGTTTTGTCCAGGCTTTGTTCACTCTTCTTTTGAATATTACTATTACCCCACTCTGCAGGTAATGATAGCCTGAGGCGGTGATACAGCTGGGGACATGTATCCAAGGAGGGGCAGGAAGCTCTTTGCTGTTTGTCAAGAAGGCAGATGTGTACACACCTGCTCCATGTCCTGATTTACCCCACTGTCAGCGTACTGAGCGGCCTCAACTCTGTAGTCAGGGCCCGACTGGGAATGAAAACTGCCCTGGAAATAAATGAATACCAGCCCCATATTTCATGGCGCCATTTTGGGGCGTGTTTGTGTTAGAGTGACTGTAGTGAAACATTTTAGAGTGGGTTCTTATGAGGAGCATCATGTATCCATGATGAGGTAGCGTGTCCATCTGCCTGTTGGCCTAAAGACATGATGTCTTAAGAGTGCACCATATTTGGTTCAAATCCCTGTGGCTCATGTGTGTCGTATAAATATCTAGTGGCATATTTGCTTTGTGTATACCTATCCTATTAGAGCAGCTGAACGTATTGTTTTAGAGTGGATACATATAAGTTTATGTGAATCAGGAGAAAGCAGGCTCATATATCAGAAGCAGCATCTGTCTACTTGGTGGTATAGCGGTAAGGTAACCTGTGTACCTTACAAAGTACTGCTGGTTCTAGTCTTACCGGCTCTCTTATGACGTTTAAGTATATATGTGTTTGTATTCATCTCTATAGTGTTAGATTGGCTGTATGTAATGTTTTAGAGTGAGTCAGGAGAAAGCAGAGTCATATATCCACCCCGAGAAAGCCCCACCGACTGCCTGTTGGTGTAAGGGTAAAGTGACCTGGATGCCATACCAAGGATTGCTGGTTTGAATCCCAGAGTCTCCTCTGTGGTGTTAATGCATATAAAGTGTATATATTGTTTTAGAGTAGGGGCGTATATGTGAGTCAGGAGAAAGCAGGGTGGTATTTCCACGGCGAGAGAGTAGAACCAACTGCCTGGTGGTGTAAAGGTAAAGTAACCTGCATACTGTACTAAGGATCAATGGTTCGAATCTTGATGGCTCCTCTTTTGTGTTAATGCACCTAGAGTGTATCGATTGTTTTAGAGTAGGAGCGTACATATAATGACAGGGGGTAGCCTCGACTCTCGGGCTATGTCATCCTGGTTAACCCCCCAATAAAAACACGGACACCAGATGTGGGATGAATAAAGGCCACAGACGATTTATTAACGTCAATGCCACGCAACCTGTAAACATTTACGAAGGTGCATTAACACGGCAATGACCCAAATACAATAAAACACCCGAAAGCTTGCCAGGACCAACCGGGGCCAAACTGTAAGCATCACCTTATGGGAGGGCATACCATGATGCCCCTCCCCCACCTGAGGTTCCAGCAACTGCCCAGCCAGGAACCTCCCACCGACACTTTAACACCAGTGGCAATAACCACATAACACCCCCCGGCAACCTGGCAAGCTACCGCCCCCCGGCTGTGACAGAATCCTGAAACGAAACACAGAACCGGGTAGGCTGGCACAACAAAAAGCCCAGAACATTCTTACGCACCAACCTTATATACCCCCTTCACTTCCTCCCCCTCCCCGTTGAACTTTCTTTGACCCCCTGACCTAGCCCTGCTCTGCACCCCTGTCAGGGCCCCCTCCGTTCCATGCAGACTACGTGGGCATCAGTATATGTGAGTCAGGAGAAAGCAGGGTCATATATCCATGCAGAGAGGCTCACGTTGATGTGAAGACCACAGATGGCTACCTACTTTGCCTATTCTGTGTTGGATTCACCAAAAAGCGTAACAACCAGATTAGAAAGACTTCTTATGCCCAGCATCAGCAAGTGCGTCAGATCCGCAAGAAGATGATGGAAATCATGACTCGTGAAGTGCAGACAAATGACTTGAAAGAAGTTGTTAACAAGCTAATTCCAGACAGTATCGGCAAAGACATTGAAAAGGCCTGCCAGTCCATCTATCCTCTACATGATGTGTATGTACGCAAAGTGAAGATGCTGAAAAAGCCAAAGTTTGAGCTGGGCAAACTTATGAAACTACATGGTGAAGGCGGTGGTGCTGGGAAGCCTGCAGGAGATGAGACAGGCGCCAAAGTAGAGCGGGCTGATGGATATGAACCCCCACTTCAGGAATCTGTCTGAGATGCATAATCTGAATTAGAGCCTGTAAAGAAAATATATATTTTTATATATATATATATATATATATATGTAAAATGTAGATATATATATATCCACGCCGAGGACGCAAAACCAACTGCCTGGTGGTGTAAAGGTAAAGTAACTTGCCTACCATACCAAGGGTTGCTGGTTCGACTCTTGCTGGCTCCTCTGTGGTGTTAATGTTTACAGAGTGTCTATGTTATTTTAGAGTAGGGGCGTATATATAAGTATATGTGAGTCAGGAGAAAGCAGTGACATATTTCCACGCCGAGAGCACAAAACCAACTGCCTGGTGGTGTAAAGGAAAAGTAACCTGCCTTCCCTACCAATGATTGATGGTTCGAATCCTGATGGATCCTCTGTGGTGTATATATTGTTTTAGAATAGGGGCGTATATATAAGTATATGTGAGTCGGGAGAAAGCAGGGTCATATATCCACGGCGAGAACACAAAATGAACTGCCTGGTGGTGTAAAGGTTAAGTAAACTGCCTTCCGTACCAAGGATCGCTGGTTCGAATCCTGATGAATATATTCTTTTAGAATAGGGGCGTGTATATATAAGTATATGTGAGTCGGGAGAAAGCAGGGTCATATATCCACGGCGAGAAAGCGCAGTCGGCTGCTCGGTGGCGTGAAGGTATAGTTGCCTGCCTGACATACAATGGATCGCTGGTTCGAATCCTCATGATGACTTCTGTGCGTAAATACGCAGTGTGGCTCTGCTTGTGTGTGCTAGTGGGTGGTGTTAAAGTGGCTCTGTGGCACTCTACCATACACTTACATACACATCTACAGCCTCACCTGCATACGCATAGCTGGTTGCGGACAAGGTTGCGGGTAACACTTGAAGGTTGCACTAAGCCGTGTGTCCTCACACGCAGTGGCCGAAAACATTGGTTGCGGAAAAGGTTTCGGAATGTGTGCGCATCCGCTTGACCCGTTCATGTGCATGCACAGTAGCCCACACAGTGACTTACATGGAGAATCATCATGGCGGATACAAAACCACGGATACGATACCGGAGATCTGGAGTATGACGGGGCATCACCGGCAGCCACCCCTTTCCTTCTCTCTGCTTCTTTCGGGACAGAAATAAACACAATATATATAAAGGTAACATGCAATAGAGTATAAAGAAAAACAATAATTGAAACACTTCAAAAACAATAATTGAAACACTTCCTTAATTAAAACACTTAATAATATATCTAAGTGGTTTACTATACTTTGTTAATTAAGTGTTTCAATTATTGTTTTTCTTTATACTCTATTGCATGTTACTTTAGTTATACTTTATACATGTTGCTACATGTTGCATGGATGGGGACATGCTCCCATGACCACACCCCCCTGAAGTGAGTAAAACCCCCTGAAGGGGGTCTTTGTCTCACAATATACAAAGTAATATATTGTGTTTGTTTCTGTCCCGAAAGAAGCAGAGAGAAGGCAAAGGGGTGGCTGCCGGTGATGCCCCATCATACTCCTGATCTCCGGTATCGTATCCGCCATGATGATTCTCCATGTAAGTCGCTGTGTGGGCTACTGTGCACGCACATGAACGGGTCAAGCGGATGCACACACATTCCGAAACCTTTTCCGCAACCAGTGTTTTTGGTCACTGCGTGCAAGGACACACGGCTTAGCGCAACCTTCAAGTGTTATCTGCAACCGGCTATGTGTATGCAGGTGAGGCTGCAGATGTGTATGTAAGTGTCTGATGTTAGAGTGCCACAGAGCCACTTTAACACCATCCACTAGCGCACACAAGCAGAGCCACACTGCGTACTTACGTGCAGAAGTCATCATGAGGATTCGAACCAACGATCCATTGTATATCAGGCAGGTAACTATACCTTCACGCCACCGAGCAGCCAATTGTGAGTTCTCGCCGTGGATATATGACCCTGCTTTCTCCCAACTCACATATACTTACATATATGCCCCTATTCTAAAACAATATATTCATCAGGATTCGAACCAGCGATCCTTGGTATAGTATGCAGGTTACCTTACCTTTACACCACCAGGCAGTTGGCTTTGCTTTCTCGCCGTGGATATATGACCCTGTTTTCTCCTGACTCACATATACTTATATATATGCCCCTACTCTAAAATAACATATACACCACAGAGGAGCCATCAGGATTCAAACCATCGATCCTTGGTATGGTAGGCAGGTTATTTTACCTTTACACCACCAGGCAGATTGCTTTGCTTTTTTGGCGTGGAAATATGTCGCTGTTTTCTCCTGTCTCACATATCCTTACATATACTCCCCTACTCTAAAATAATATATACATTCAACAATTATTCACTAACACCACCTTGTAGCCATCTGGATTCAAACCAGCGACCCTTTGAATGTTGGGCTGTTTACCTTACCTTACCTTTACGCCACCACGTGTGCAACTGGCTCTGTTGTTTCCTCTCCTAAGGAATATGATGCCTATCATCTCCTGACTCACAAATACTTACATGCACCTACGCTAACACGATACATGCCCTTTAAAATTATGCATTTCTAACACTATATATATATATATATATATATATATATACACACAAAGTAACTATAACAATACATACTTCCACTTTAACACTAAAACATGTAACGCGATATGAACCGGCAACCCCTTTGCACATCAAGCGAGGCATATTACCATTACCAGGGAATAGGAAGCGATGTGCCGCCATGACCCTGTGTTCTCCTCACTTACATTTACTGACATATACCCTCTCTAAAACATTACATACACCCTACATATATACACAGCAACTGTAACAATATATACTCACACTAACACAATAAAGGAGCCTCGAAAACACTAGATACAGAAATACCAAATATAAATAAATATATACACTGCAAAATACTTACATGCAATAAAGAGCCCATTGGGGTCTGAACCAAAGACTCCTAACTTGACAGGTAGGGCACATTACCTCTACGCCATCAAACAACTGAGGCTTTGCTATGGATATATGACCCTGTTATCTCCTCACTGACATTATACTATTATATACCCTCTCTAAAACATTACATACACCCTACATATATACACACAACAACTGTAACAATATATACTCACACTAACACAATAAAGGAACCTCGAAAACACTAGATACAGCAATACCAAATATAAATAAATATATACACTGTTAAAGGCGATAAAGAAGTCAGTGGGGTCCAAATCACGAACCCCTTACACAACAGGAAAGGCACATTGGCACATTACCTCTACGCGATCAGAGAACTGAGGCTTTGCTGTAGATGTATGACCCTGTTGTCTCCTCACTGACATATACCCTCTCTAAAACATTACATACACCCTACATATATACACACAGCAACTGTAACAATATATACTCACACTAACACAATAAAGGAGCCTCGAAAACACTAGATACAGCAATACCAAATATAAATAAATATATACACTGCAAAATACTTACACGCAATAAAGAAGCCATTGAAGTTCGCACCAAGAATGCCTTATGTAACAAGTAGGTCACATTACCGTTACACCATCAAACAACCAGGTCCTTTGGGATATCACCATAGATATATGACCCTGTTTTCTCCTCATTGACATAAACTATTATATAACCTCTCTAAAACATTACTCACACTTTAACACGATAAAGAGCCTCTAAAACACTAGATACAGCATTACCATATATAAATAAATATATACACTGCAACATACTTACTCACAACATAGAGGCCCTCGGGGAACAAACCCGTTATATGCCGGGCAGGTCGCATTACCATTATGCCACCAGTCAACTGTGGTTTGGATTTTTCAATACCATATATTAAAAAATATATATATATAAACAGATTATAAAACTTTTCCACGATACAGGTCCCAACAAGGTTTGAACTAATGATCATCTGTACGTTAGGTAGGTCAACTTACCATTAAACCACCACGTAGCTGGGGCCAGTCCTCAAATGTGGAAATATGATGCCTGATATATTTATATGCACCCTAAAACAATACATACGGCCACTCTAACACCATAGGTATCTATACACGCATGGCAATTATAACAATAATTGCTAACACAATACAGAAGTCTGCAGGATTCAAAACACAGAGTGTATGGCACCTAGGTGGTACACTTTACCAAGCAGCTGGACTCTGGTTCTGTCCATGGAAATATGATCCCTGCCTGCTCCTGACTCATACATAACCATGACTGAGGTAGCGCCAACGCGACGCCCTCTTTACCCCCCTTGCCACAATAAATACACAAACACAAAGTAAATAATATAATGCTTTGGAAAAATAAGGCCACGGTGCAGTCCGCTTTACGCCTTCCACACCGTGACACAGATATAAATAACTTTATTCATAGTAAAATGAACTTTATTTGTAAACACATATAACATAGTATATAATATAGCAATGCACGTGCCGCACCACCCGACTTACTTATGACACGTGCAAGCCTTAAAACTAACAATTGTAAACCAAATATAAAGGCTACAAATCGTAACCCTAAAATTTTAAGTTCAAAAAAAATTATTTAAGTGTGTGTGTATTATTATTATTTTATATTCCTTTGGTATGTAGCCTTCTGCTTTCCCTCCTCCAGTGTGAGGATTCATGGACTGTTGTACAAAAGCAAACATAGGGGTTTAATTTGAGTGAATTTGCAGTTCTGGACAAGATAGTCCTGGCTATTTGTGGATTGATGCTATAACAGACCACCTCAATATCAGAAGCACGTCTATGGCAGAGACCTGATTTAAACTCCTTGACTTTGCTATACATTCTAATTGCCGAATTATTATTACGTTTCTGCAGCGTAAAGAGCTTGGCTGGCCCTGTATAATGCATAGCTAAGTCAATGAGATGTCGCTGAAAAATCCCTGACCATTTAATTATGCACTATACAGGAGAAGCAGTATGGGCAATATGGACTCTCCCGTCAACCCTATTTCCAGGGAATACTCTCCAATTCAGGAAGTGACTGCTGGAGACTTTCTCCCACTTGATGAGCCAAGACAGGCTTATCTTAGTCAAGCAGCAGCTGCCCCTCAGCCCTAGCCACCTGAATGGTGGGTGGTGTCACCTGTCCAGGGCTGACCAATCAGAGAGAGGGGAACCTGGGCCAGCTCCTGATTGGTTGCTAGAGTCAGCTGACTAGGCTCAGCCAATCAGGGGCTGCCCCTCAGCCCTAGCCTCCTGATTGGTGGGCGGTGTCACCTGACCAGGGCTGACCAATCAGAGAGAGGGAGGTAAGATGGTCCGTAGTTGGGCAAGCATTTGCAAAACCACCGTTATGTGTGGCCACAGAGTGTGGAACCAGCCTTTGAGTGAGCCTTTCAACGAGTGAGTATGAACATGTAGGTTTATTTTTATTAAGTACCAACACAGTCTGCGCAGCACTCTCTCCATGTCGCCCTTCTGTCCCTTCCTCCCATCAAACAGTTCTGCTGCTCATAGACCCCCCTCTTCCTCTTGTTCCCTTGATACAACGGTTTCTTTGCCTCCCTGTTTCATTCATCTTTTGTATGCTTCTCTCTTTGCTTAATTCTGTATGTTTTGCGACCACCCCCCCTAAATAATTCAGTCATCTGCTTCAGTCCTCTAATACCTCGCCGCCTAGAAGGTTTAAGGAAGACGCTCTCTTTTGCCACTTGTTTCACCAATCGTTACTTTTACCAACCCATACTGACTGCCCCTTGCCCATTCTCCCCTCCTTATTTAACATGGCATTGCCAATTTAGTAACATCCCCTCCCTCTCTGTCCTTTCTTTCTTCCATTAACGGTCTGATCTCAGTGGCCATGTTACAGCTAAATGCACTACCAGCCTAAAATTGTCAGGTCCCTTACCCTTGTTAAAATCTTTGATTCCATAGGAACCATTCAGCCCATCTAGTCTGCCCATGTAAACACTCTGACCTTAATCCAAGTCCTTGATCTCGTTTTAGAGTTGGAGGCCTGCTGTGGAAGCTACATGGACACCACATATGGCTGAAAATATGAAAAAACGTAGACCGTGGACCTTATGATTTTGCCAAAAAATAATTTTATTTTTTTTAAAACACTCAAAACATTTAGGAAATAATTCCTTTAGCATCTCACATAACATCCAAGTTAAAAGGAAAGGTTTTGGACGCCAGCTATGGAAGCTACATAGGACAAATCCTCTTTACTGGATAAACAGTTGTCAGTGGTCCAAGCGAAAAATAGAGCAGTACTTTTTGTCACCACTGAGAGGTACAGAAATGACTACAGAATTAAGTTTGTATCATAATATGGTGTTTTTTCCATGAAGATCAGGAAGATCATTAATAAAAATTGGAATATTCTGTCTTCCAGTTATCCAGTTGTTCCCGGGTTTGGCCAAAAACCATTTATGGCGTTTAAGAGATGCCCTTCACTAAAGGATAAATTGGTACACACTCAGCTTTCTGTGGAACCCTCTACTTCGACATCTAAGGTTGGGAATTTTCCCTTTTTTAATTGTAGTGCTTGTCACTCGATGATACAGGGCTCTGTTGTGCATCATCCACATGGAGGAAGAAAATACACTGTTAATCAGTATGTGACATGTAACGCTTCTTATGTGGTATATCTCCTGAAATGTCCTTTTGGGTGTTTTGTATGTTGGGCAGACTACTCAGAGAATGAGAGAGAGATTTTCAAAGCATAAGTCTACCATCAGGACTGGGTTACTTGAATTACCAGTCCTGGCTCATTTCTCTGAGTCCCGCCACAACATTGCCCAACTGAAATATCAGATTATTCAACAGATTCCAGAAAATTTAAGAAGGGGAGATCGACTTAAAAAACTGCTTTACCGTGAAGCATTTTGGATAAGAGAGCTGAATACTCTTAGTCCAAAAGGGTTACATTTTGATTATGATGTGACATCTCTCATTTGAATAGTGATGAGTTTTATATTTTTTAGTGAACCTTTGATATTTTTGATAGTAATTAACTTAACCTTTTTTATGTTTTTCGCAGATTCTTTGAAAATTGGTGCTGGTTCACTTTTAGAACTTCACACACTCATCTTCGAGCAATAATATGCAGGTGTTCTACTTTTCCATTTAGTATTAAGATTTCTTATACACTTTTATTGAAACAAATTTATAAGTTTTAATTTTATACACTTGCCAAATTTGGTTCACTTTAATACACTGTCACTTTAAATGTGTAACATAGTACACATTATCACTTTATATGTATGATGTAATATAGGGATATTAAGAGGTATAAGAGGACACATGTCTAGCTATTTATATTTGTCTTTGACATGATTTTTACACTTTCATATATATATGATTTAATATCATTTTCCAATATTTTTTTTGTAGACAATTTTATACTCCTTAATTCATTGTATTTTTTGACAAACTGCACTTTTTTTACTTTTTTAAATTCAGATGCTTAATATTTTCATACACTTAAATTTGCACTTTGTTCAGAATATGGACTAATTTGGGTATAGGGCAGTATGCTATGTGCTTAATACTTTAATTGCATATTTGCTTGTAGTATTTCTTTTTCTTTTTTTTTTCTCCCCGTTTTAATTTATTGCTGTGGCTCTTTAATGTTATTAAATGATTGTGTCTAGATTATATGTACTTGGTCGTCCTGATGACCGTTCTGCCGATACACCTTCTTCCCCTTTTTGGGAGATTTGATGACATATGTTTTTAGGCAATACCATCCTGAATGTTCCTGATCTTGTCTGATCTCAGAAGCTAAGCAGGATTGGAACTGGTTAGCACCTGGATGGGAGACCGCTTGGGAATATCTAATCTTTTTTTTTTTTTTTTTTTGGCGTGATGTCATCATGCAATCATATGGTTTGGTCTGGTCACATGACCAGGATGAGATTAAGCTATGGAGACACAAGGTATTTACTTAGGATTTGATTAATATGTGCTATTAATGTCTGATTATTTGTAATATACTGTATAATGTAGATGTAAACATTTTAATTATTTGATGTTTTTAAATTACTTGCTGATTGTTTTTTAAATAAGATAAGTAATTATCACTAATTGTTTGCATTACTTGGTGTGACTTTTTACTGAACCTGATTGGATTGTATAGAATTATACTCAATACTTAAGGGTGTGATTTGGAGTGAAGTGTTAGCTTGACAAAGGCCCTGTTTGGCCAAAATGTTGCTTTTGTTTGTTCTCGCTTAATAAAGTGTCCTAGAGTGTCTGGGACACCAGATATGGCTGAAAATCTGAAAAAACTTAGACCCTGTGTTACTTACCTGCCCCCGGCTCCCACGTTGCCGCCACGGAGGAGAGGGAGACCCCCCTCCAATACGCGGTCACCGGAGCCGGCACGGAGGAGAGGGAGACCCCCCTCCAATACGCGGCCACCGGAGCCGGCAGGGAGGAGAGGGAGACCCCCCTCCAATACGCGGCCACCGGAGCCGGTACGGAGGAGAGGGAGACCCCCCTCCAATACACGACCACCGGAGCCGGCACGGAGAAGAGGGAGACCCCCCTCCAACGCAAGACCTCCGGAGCCGCCACGGAGGAGAGGGAGACCCCCCTCCAACGCACGGGCACCGGATCCTCCACGGAGGAGAGGGAGACCTCCCTCCAACACTGTGCCGCCTCCGCCGTCGTCTGCAGGACTGCCGCGCAGGAGAGGCAGACCTCCTGGAACACGGCGTCCGGTTTCGGCACTCGCGCGCCCTCTGGTGGTGAACTCCCGAACTGCAGGCTTATATGAAGGGAGATTGCGCCACACTCATCATGGTGGTGATTCCCGGTCATTGGAAGTGACGTCATGAGGTTTGGCGGGAGATTTGAACTTCCTCTGTGGTTTCTATTTAAACCTCTTCAGTTCTATCTGACCTTGCCTTCTGTTGGTTGTCTATGCCTTGTGCTAGTGCCCAGATAGCGTTTCCTGATTCGGTATTCCTGTGTATGATCCTGGCTTGTCTGACTTCGTTGTTTTCCTGTATCCTGACCTCGGCTCTGTTATTTGACTATCCTGCTCTCCGGTATCCTGACCTCGGCTCTGTTATACGACTATCCTGCTCTCCGGAATCCTGACCTCGGCTTGTTATACCTGTTCTGTCCTGGAGTCCTACCTGACCACGGTGTCTCCTACTACTTGTACGTGACAGAAACAGAAGGCCATCATGAGACCCGCTTCGGTAGGATCTCAGGGTTCCTGTGAGGCTCGTCTGGATGAGATGGATCATCGTCTGGACCAGTTTGCCCAAGCACTCCAGACCCTACTACAACGCACAGATCCCGGTCTACAAGTGCATGCCTCTCCAGCTGTAGCTCCACCGCCGGTACCAGCTCCAGCCCCAATGCCGGTGGTTCATGCTCCTATGAATCTTCCTCCACCCCAGCGATATGGAGGAGATCCTGCGACCTGCCGTGGATTTCTCAACCAGTGCGAGATTCTTTTTGAACTTAACCCTTATGCCTTTGTTTCTGATCGGGCCAAGATTGGTTACATAATCTCACTTCTCACGGACAGGGCCCTGGCCTGGGCATCTCCTCTGTGGGAGAGGAGTACCCAAGCGGTTCGCTCCTATTCCGAATTTGTGGCCGCACTACGTGCTGTGTTCGATGTTCCAGGCAGAAGTTCCACTGCTTCATCCTCTCTCTTCAACATCCGTCAAGGAGAGCGTACCCTCATGGACTATGCTATTGAATGTCGTACGCTAATGGGTGAGGTGAACTGGACCAGCGAGGCCCTTATCGCTGCTTTTTTGAACGGACTATCAGAGACTTTGAAAGACGAGATTGCTGCTCGTGATCTTCCATCTGACCTGGACTCGGTGATCTCCTATGTGACCCAGATCGACCTTCGTCTTCGAGAACGGCAGGTGCAACGAGACAATCTGAGAGCACGGGAGAGAGGTGTACGTTCCCTCCCGCGTCTGGCTCCTCAGTTCATACCACCACCCACGTCTCCTGTTACCTGTGAGGAGCCTATGCAGCTGGGAATTACTCGTCTGTCTGAGAGTGAGAAAGCCAGGCGAAGGAAGGAGGGGCTATGCCTATATTGCGGTCTGACTGGACATTGGGCCCGATCCTGTCCTAAAAAGTCGGGAAACGCCCGCACCTAGAGTGGTTTAGAGGACCTGCTTTAGGTGTGCTGGGTCTGTCCTCTGATTCTAGCAGCACTCGGATGACCGTTCCAATTCAGATATCATGGCCGGGGGGATCCGTTTGCACTGAGGCTTTTCTGGATTCTGGAGCCGCAGAGAACTTTATTGATACCCATTTTTGCGAGCAGCAGTTTATTCCCACCACACCTAAAGACACGCCGGTGAGAATTGAGGCCATTGATGGCAGACCACTTCATCCGCCACAAGTCACCCGAACTACCGTACCAGTGACACTCTCCGTAGGGATGATGCATAAAGAGAATCTACAGTTCCTGGTAATTTGCTCTCCCTCTACTCCTGTTGTTTTGGGGTTTCCATGGTTACAAAGGCACAACCCTACCATCAATTGGGCAACTGGGCAGATCACGTCCTGGAGTCAAGCTTGCGGGGAGCACTGTGACTCACCCATTCGACTGGCCATGGTGTCTACTGGTTCGGAGATGGCCGCTACGATTCTTCCAAATCATTATCGGGAGTTTGCGGATGTATTTGACAAGAAGGAAGCGGAGAAGTTACCTCCTCATAGATCCTACGACTGCCCTATTGATCTCCTTCCGGGCACTATGCCACCCCGAGGTCGTGTCTACCCCTTGTCTGTTCCCGAGACCCAGGCCATGGAATCCTACATCGAGGAGAATCTGAGGCGGGGTTTCATCCGTCGGTCTACGTCCCCGGCTGGAGCGGGGTTTTTCTTTGTCAAGAAGAAGAACGGAGAACTGAGACCTTGCATCGACTACAGAGGCTTGAATAGGATTACAAGGCGGAACTCCTATCCTATCCCCCTCATCTCGGAACTTTTCGACAGATTACGCGGGGCCCAAATCTTTACTAAATTGGATCTCCGTGGGGCGTATAACCTGGTTCGTATTCGTGCCGGTCACGAGTGGAGGACAGCCTTCAACACCCGCTCGGGACATTATGAGTACCTGGTCATGCCGTTCGGTCTGTGCAATGCCCCGGCGGTGTTCCAGGAATTTATTAATGACTGTCTACGGGACTTTCTCCAGCAGTTCGTGGTCGTATACCTGGACGATATCCTGATTTACTCAGAGAACTTATCTATTCATCGCGACCAGGTCCGTCAAGTTCTGAGCCGTCTCCGACAGCATGGGCTATATGCCAAGTTGGAAAAGTGCGTTTTTGAGACCCGCAAGGTGACTTTCTTGGGGTACGTGATTACTCCTGAGGGTTTCGATATGGACCCATCGAAGGTGCTGGCGATCAAAGATTGGCCACGACTTACGGGTCTCAAGGCTCTGCAACGCTTCCTCGGATTCGCGAATTACTATAGACGCTTCATCCGGAATTACTCGAGGATTGTCGCCCCTCTAACGGACTTGACTAAAAAAGGGGCCAATGTGTCTGAATGGTCCTCCGAAGCAGTGTCCGCATTCACTCTTCTCAAAGAGAAGTTCACGACGGCTCCAGTATTACGGCATCCCAATCCGCTTCTACCATTTGTCCTGGAGGTAGATGCCTCTGAATCTGGAGTGGGAGCGATACTCTCCCAACGAGCTTCGTACAGCGGACCACTACACCCTTGCGGCTACTTCTCAAGACACTTCTCTACAGCCGAAAAGAATTACGATATAGGGAATAAAGAACTGTTGGCAGTTATCCTGGCCTTGGAGGAATGGCGTCACCTGCTGGAGGGGGCCTCGATACCGACCTTGATTCTGACCGATCACAAGAATCTTCAATACATAGAGTCGGCTAAGTGTCTCAATCCTCGCCAGGCAAGATGGGCTCTCTTTCTCTCCCGATTTCCATTTGTGCTCACGTACCGTCCGGGTTCTAAGAACACTAAAGCGGACGCTCTGTCCCGCATGTTTACGCAACCTGAGGCGGAGAGTAGAGAGCCAGAACCCATTATCCCTTCGGCCAAGGTCGTTGCAGCCATTCGGTTACGGGGATATGCTCCTTTGCTGGATCGCGTCACTCGTTCTCAAGGTCAAGCTCCGGATTCCTTGCCGCCGGGGAGGCTCTACGTCCCTCCCAGTTTGCGGGTACCCATTTTACGCACTCTACATGGTGCCAGGACCTCGGGGCATGCAGGAGTGGCACGCGCTAGGGAGCTACTTTCACGGACTTTTTGGTGGCCTCATTGGGGCAGAGACATTACAGCATTCGTTCAGTCATGTGCGAGATGCGCGGCCAACAAATCCTCTCGCACTCGTCCGGCTGGCCTTCTTCGACCTCTCCCTTGTCCTTCGGTTCCCTGGACTCATGTGGCCATGGACTTTATTGTAGAATTACCGCCGTCCAGGGGACATACCGTGATCCTCGTGGTGGTCGACCGTTTCTCTAAGATGGCCCACTTTATTCCACTGCGGAAACTACCCAGCGCCTCTACTCTGGCGGACATCTTCATCCGGGAGATCGTGCGGCTCCACGGAGTACCGTCTGAGATCGTGTCGGACAGAGGTACCCAGTTCGTGGCTAGATTCTGGCGTGAATTCGCGAAATCCCTGGGCATCATGTTGGCCTTCTCTTCAGCATATCACCCACAGACGAACGGCCTGGTGGAGAGAGCGAACCAACATCTGGAACAGTATCTACGTCTCTTCATCAACGATCATCAAGATGATTGGGTCGATCTGTTGCCATTTGCAGAGTTTGCTAGGAACAACACGCTCCAAGAATCTACCAGGATTTCGCCTTTCTTCTGCCTGTATGGTCTCCATCCACAGTCCCTCCCAGAGACATTACCGGTTTCAGCTGTTCCAGATCTGGAGGAGAGACTTGCGTCTATTCGTACCACCTGGGCTTCGGTACATTCCGCATTGGAACACGCGGCTTCTCTCCAGCAACGTCAGGCTAACAAGAGGCGCTCCCCCAACCCCTCGTACCGGCCTGGCGAAAGAGTATGGCTGTCTACCAGATTTCTGAGACTCCGGGTTCCGTCCATGAAATTGGCCCCACGGTTTATTGGGCCCTTTCCAGTTGTACGGCAGATCAATCCGGTGGCGTACGAACTTGCACTGCCTAGAACGCTCCGCATCCCTCGGGTATTTCACACCTCATTGTTGAAGCCCCTTGTCTGCAACCGGTTTACCCGAGGTGGGAATTCTACTATGGAAACTGCCAGGAGAGCTTCGGACAGAAGGATTCCTCGGGTAATTCTTGATTCCCGGCGACAACAGGGTAGTTTGCAGTACCTGGTACAATGGAGGGGTCTCGGTCCTGAGGAACGATCCTGGATACCTGCGGCACGCCTATCCGTACCACGGTTGATACGTGCGTTTCATGCTAGGCATCCTTCTCGCCCTGGTGGTCGCCCTGAGGGCGCCCTTTCAAGGGGGGGTACTGTTACTTACCTGCCCCCGGCTCCCACGTTGCCGCCACGGAGGAGAGGGAGACCCCCCTCCAATACGCGGCCACCGGAGCCGGCACGGAGGAGAGGGAGACCCCCCTCCAATACGCGGCCACCGGAGCCGGCACGGAGGAGAGGGAGACCCCCCTCCAATACGCGGCCACCGGAGCCGGTACGGAGGAGAGGGAGACCCCCCTCCAATACACGACCACCGGAGCCGGCACGGAGAAGAGGGAGACCCCCCTCCAACGCAAGACCTCCGGAGCCGCCACGGAGGAGAGGGAGACCCCCCTCCAACGCACGGGCACCGGATCCTCCACGGAGGAGAGGGAGACCTCCCTCCAACACTGTGCCGCCTCCGCCGTCGTCTGCAGGACTGCCGCGCAGGAGAGGCAGACCTCCTGGAACACGGCGTCCGGTTTCGGCACTCGCGCGCCCTCTGGTGGTGAACTCCCAAACTGCAGGCTTATATGAAGGGAGATTGCGCCACACTCATCATGGTGGTGATTCCCGGTCATTGGAAGTGACGTCATGAGGTTTGGCGGGAGATTTGAACTTCCTCTGTGGTTTCTATTTAAACCTCTTCAGTTCTATCTGACCTTGCCTTCTGTTGGTTGTCTATGCCTTGTGCTAGTGCCCAGATAGCGTTTCCTGATTTGGTATTCCTGTGTATGATCCTGGCTTGTCTGACTTCGTTGTTTTCCTGTATCCTGACCTCGGCTCTGTTATTTGACTATCCTGCTCTCCGGTATCCTGACCTCGGCTCTGTTATACGACTATCCTGCTCTCCGGAATCCTGACCTCGGCTTGTTATACCTGTTCTGTCCTGGAGTCCTACCTGACCACGGTGTCTCCTACTACTTGTACGTGACACCCTGGACCTTAAGATTTTGCCAAAAAATATTTTTTTACAAAAATACTCAAAACCTTTAGGAAATAACTCCTTTAGCATCCAGCATAACATCCAAGTTAAAAGGAATGGTATTGGAGGCCTCCTGTGGAAGCTACATGGGACACCAGATATGGCAGAAAATATGAAAAAACTTAGACCGCGGACACAAATTTTTGGCCAAACAATGAAAAATTTTAAAAACACTCAAAACCTTTAGGAAATAATACCTTTAGCATCCAGCATAACATCCTAGTTAAAAGGAATGGTATTGGAGGCCTGCTGTGGAAGCTACATGGGACACCAGATATGGCTGAAAATATGAAAAAACTTAGACCCCGGACCTTAAGAATTTGCCAAAAAATGAAAAATGTTAAAAACACTCAAAACCTTTAGGAAATAATTCCTTTAGCATCCAGCATAACATCCTAGTTAAACGGAATGGTATTGGAGGCCTGCTGTGGAAGCTACATGGGACACCAGATATGGCTGAAAATATGAAAAAACTTAGACCGCGGACCTTAAGATTTTGCCATAAAATAAAAATTTTTAAAAACGCTCAAAACCTTTAGGAAATTATTCCTTTAGCATCCAGCATAACATCCTAGTTAAAAGGAATGGTATTGGAGGCCTGCTGCGGAAGCTACATGGGACACCAGATATGGCTGGAAATGTGAAAAAACTTAGACCACGGACCTTAAGAATTTGCCAAAAAATGAAAAATTTTAAAAACACTCAAAACCTTTAGGAAATAATTCCTTCAGCATTCAGCATAACATCCTAGTTAAACGGAATGGTATTGGAGGCCTGCTGTGGAAGCTACATGGGACACCAGATATGGCTGAAAATAGGAAAAAACTTAGACCGCGGACCTTAAGATTTTGATGTCCCCAGCTGTCACAATCCTCACAATAACTCCATGACAAATATCCTGGCACTTGTAAGCCTACTCTCCTTCCAAGACGCTAATAGGAGAAGGTAACGTGCGCACGTTTCCAGAGGTGCCTCGGGAATTATCTCCAATTAACAGATACCCAACATAATCCACAGAGACATCAAATGGGACGAGTCGATAGTCGGCTCTTTGGGTTTACGTGTACAGCAGGGAGGGTAAAAAGCATTTTTACTTTTCACTTGGGAGTTGTAATCTTTGACCCTTTTTCATTATATTTTCCCAAACTTCTGCAATGCCACAAACTAGCGGTTTATGACCTGTCTGCAATCCCTGTCTGCCTGTCCCATGATATCTCTAAATCTGTGAGTGTTTTATTAGCGTTTGACTCGAAGTGGGTTATAATCTCCACTTCCTCCTGCTGTATACCAAAAAGAACGAGATCCCTCCTAGCGTTCTCCATTCCGTCCTAGCATTCCCCATCCCTGTGAGCCTTCGCCATCCCAACATTCTCCATCATCCATGACCACATCAGTCATGGTTCTTAAAACCCAGATAGAAATGCTGTCCTGTAGAATGGGGGATGTATAAGCGACTAATGGGTTACCTTCCATAAGTCTATACATCCCACATACTGCAGGGCAGGAATGTATCTGGGCTGGTCAGCAATATGAAAAACTTATACTTGTCCTGATGTGGCCGATGTGGTCCCTATACCAAGTAAGCATTCTCCATCCTACTATTCTCCATCCCATCCAAGCATCTTTTATCCCCTCCAAGTCTCCATCGCTCCGAGCATTCCCCATCCCCAACATTCCACATTCCACATCCCCTCCCAGCATTCTCCAGTCCCTTGTCATGCATATTGCCGCTCTTATGGAGACTCTTACTAGGGATGGAGAACCTGCATCTAGGCCGGCCACATGACTTATTTCTACTCTTACTCAGACTCCATAGCGTGAAGCCCATTAACTACACGGTTGCTTTTGTGAGGATTTAAACATATATACCTGTATATATGTACCTGTGTCAGAGACAACCGAGTCTTCTAACCAGAGGTTGCGTTGTCTTTTGCGTTTTCAGACTGTCTCTATAGATACATAACATTCTGTCCACTAATAAACAGCATTTCTCGGTAATCAGGGCTTGACTCATTGTGGGATACTTTTTCAATGAGCCATTATTATCTACACAACGAAATATCTTGGTGGGTGCATTGTTGAAACCACAGCAGTCTCCCCTTCAGTTGCTATAAAATGAATTGCAGGATTAGAATTTGATAAAATCCATCTGGCCACTATGGTCAAGACCTTTTGCTGCAACGCATTTAAATGTGATTTTTGGCTTTTTACACAGCTGGTAACCAATGCCTATCCAATATCATTGGGGTTTATGAACAATTACTTCTGTATTTCTTTTGAATTGTGCTTTTGACCCTTACAGCTGCCCGTAGTACCGGTAGTATCTCATGCACACCAGTGACTGGTCTCCAGCGTAGAGACAGGAGCTGCCTCGAACGGTAAGCACCGGACGCACCCTCTGTTTCACCGGTGACACGCACACTCACTCACACACCCTGCCACCTAGCCCTGGGAAGTGCGGCTTCCTTCCTGTAGGAAGACCGGGTTAGACGGGGGATTATCCTATTGTGTTGTGATCTCAGCCTTACTGCCAGCATCCCTGACAGAATGGGGACACTAGACATTTATCGATGACCGCAAATTCAGACCATTCAGGCCTTGAGTGACCCGGTGCACAGGGATCACACAGGACTTCAATCTCGCCCCATGCTGGAAATCACGCAAGCGCTTCCCTGACTGTCACACTCGTCAGCTAACCCAGAAATAACACAATGGTTTTCCTCGTCCCAGTCACAAATTTAACACCCAATATACACCATCACCTTAAAGAAAAGACCCCTTGAGTTTATTTGTACCACCAGAACTCGCCTCATCGGTACATACCCTAATAAACCCTTAGGTGGTTTTGGGGGTAGTTTATGCCTGTGACGTTAAAGGTTGCCCAAGCATTAGCATTTCAGGTTTTACCCCTGAAGTCCCTGGACATTAGTAATTACATTACAGATCTTGTCCTTCTGAAGAATCATGTATAGTCTTGTGAATGGGCCAAGAGAGGCTAAGGGGTCAGACCAGGGGTTCTCGGTGTACCCAAACACTCTGATTGCTTTCTCTGCGTTTTCACAAACCAGATACGTCACGCAGTATCGGTGCCCAATACACAGGGGCCTGCTGAGATTGATTTGTTCACCATGTTCCCGTTTGTCCCCTCTCATCTTTTACATCTCTTTAAAAGGGGACTCGTCGAGCTGCATTCTGTTATTTTTGGAAGAGCCGCCGCGAGTCTGACTCTAATTAAATAGGCATGTTGGCTCCAGAGCGAAGCAGAATTGGGTTACTGGGACAGAAGGCATACCCAGCCAAACCAGAGGAACGTACAGATCTGCTTTCAGTTACTCGGCTGAGCCAGAGCTGCCAGGCGTGGAACATTATCCCGGGAGCTCGTGCATGTACTGCATTAACCCCTTCTGGCATCTTATATTCATACTCAAATGTTTGAAATTTGAAGTTACTGTACTAAAGGTCTTAACACGTAGTGGTGTATTAGAAAAGTTACGTTCTAGTGGTATAATGAGAGACTCCATACCAAGGAGCTTGCCGTCTAGTGGTTTCAAGGCAGATCCTTTCCCAATGGAGCTTACAGTCTAGCGGTATAATGGCCGACCCTTTCTCAAGGAGCTTACAGTCTAGCGGTGTAATGGCAGACCCTGTCCCAAGGAGCTTACAGTCTAGCGGTATAATGGGAGCCCTTGTCCCAAAAAGGTGGATATCGGGCAAGACTGCAGTCTCCTTACTATTGTTGAGTATCCCAGAATGCAGTCGGAACGGACAAACGGACCAACAATCCACAGCTGGCAGAGAGGTAATTACTACCCAGCTCACAAACATCTTGTACGCAAAGTGCAGGGGCCTGCATGTGCATTACAGGTAGGAAACGGTGTGTGTGGTACTGGGATCCAATACACATAGCTTTGCGTGTTATACAAAGAGAAGGGGCAGCCTTATCACTTCTGTGCTATACGGAGGTAGCACACATTGATCTATATGTAATACACAGACATAAGGTTACAGAAGTTCAGGTGGGAAAGGCAGAGCACTGGCGGTCCGACTCGGAGGAGGAAGAGAAGAGTATAAGGTGTGGGGGTGGCATCTACGTCTTGTGGGAGTTAATGGGGGGGGGTCACAAATAGTGTTGGCTCAGGCTCTTATAAAGAATTCCATTCAGGGTGGGAAGAACGTGCTTCGAATGAGAAGAAATATGTGTATAGGGCCAGACACCCCATACCCACCCAGAAGGACACCCACTGACTCATAGCCCCCTCAGCCCTTACTATCTACCTTTAAATGGTGCAGGAAGAGGATGTGTATCCAGTGGCCATGGCACCCCTCCTAATATTACACATCTGAGGAAGAAGCCGTGCCCTCCCTGGATTCCCACTTCTCAGGGAAGAAGACGGGAAATGGCTTTACCCGACGCAGTTTCCTGAATTGGTCACAATGCGGACGGAAGGGAGGGAGGGGACACCTCAGCACCGGGGTGGAATCAGCCTTGTCACCTTCAGAACCAGTTTTGCCGTCTCCGTTACCAACGTTGTCGGGAAGAAAATCTATGAATACACCTCCGGTCACATAAAAAGCACACTGTACTTTAGTTGTCTATTGAACTCTCGCTCACTACTCTATTACCTTTCTTTCCTACACGCCCTGTAGAATCATGCTTCCGTCCTGGCATTTGTCCAACTCCACAGACTGTAAGCTCTTGGGATTAGGGGCATTCTGCTATTCTGTTCCAAAAATATGTAACATCACTACAGACCTTGGTGACAGATAGGAACCTGATATAGTGCAAGACTGCAGCCTCTATACTACGGCATCTCAGAAGGCAGCAGGAGCCTGTCC
Organism: Spea bombifrons; assembly: GCF_027358695.1. NCBI lineage: Eukaryota > Metazoa > Chordata > Amphibia > Anura > Pelobatidae > Spea > Spea bombifrons. The sequence continues at coordinate 40,192,701 of NC_071095.1, read as the reverse complement.
GCTTTACTGCACTATGGCTTTCTTAAGCGGATTGTAGTGGGAATTCACCCTACGCATGCCCCGGTGACATCATGGTGTCACTATGATCACTTTATTAATGTTGCCACGTTTTGCCTTACCTATAGTTTAAGGCGTGATTAAGAAGAGCCTAGGGAATTCTATTGTGCATGAAACCTCGAATTTAGAATGATTCTGGGATATTTTTACCCTTAAATTACAGGGAAATAATAAAAAATAAAGGTTTATTTTTTTTATTTATTTTTTTTGTCCAAGCGTCTCCAGGCATAGTCTACCCTAGTCATTCCAGGTGCGCTGTATATTTGTAGGGTAGTTGGCATGCGTGACGCTCAACCAGTGGGGTGTATGTAACATAATGCAGCATCTTCTGTTTAACGGATGAAACTGACGGTTGTGAAACTTTATTGCCCCTGTGATCGCCTAAGATTATGGATACAACAGAAGGACTTCCTGAAAGAATACTTTTGTTATTCGGCTGCAGAAATGAGTTTTGACATACAGGGCGGATTACACGCATCAATGTTACTGTGCCCTAACACCAGTATTTACACAATTGCTTTTAAATAGCGACAAGATACTTCAAGTAACCCAATTAGTATTTTCGTACTCCTTCCACCAGCTGCGGACTACAACCCCCATCATATCAGCCAACCGTTGTCCGGCTAATAAATCAGATGTCAGGCTTTGTATTGCCTCCCTGGCACTCTTGGAGTGTAAGCTTCTAGGTTTTGTCCAGGCTTTGTTCACTCTTCTTTTGAATATTACTATTACCCCACTCTGCAGGTAATGATAGCCTGAGGCGGTGATACAGCTGGGGACATGTATCCAAGGAGGGGCAGGAAGCTCTTTGCTGTTTGTCAAGAAGGCAGATGTGTACACACCTGCTCCATGTCCTGATTTACCCCACTGTCAGCGTACTGAGCGGCCTCAAGTCTGTAGTCAGGGCCCGACTGGGAATGAAAACTGCCCTGGAAATAAATGAATACCAGCCCCATATTTCATGGCGCCATTTTGGGGCGTGTTTGTGTTAGAGTGACTGTAGTGCAACATTTTAGAGTGGGTTCTTATGAGGAGCAAACAGGCATCATGTATCCATGATGAGGTAGCGTGTCCATCTGCCTGTTGGCCTAAAGACATGATGTCTTAAGAGTGCACCATATTTGGTTCAAATCCCTGTGGCTCATGTGTGTTGTATAAATATCTAGTGGCATATTTGGTTTGTGTATACCTATCCTATTAGAGCAGCTGAACGTATTGTTTTAGAGTGGATACATATAAGTTTATGTGAATCAGGAGAAAGCAGGCTCATATATCAGAAGCAGCATCTGTCTACTTGGTGGTATAGCGGTAAGGTAACCTGTGTATCTTACAAAGTACTGCTGGTTCTAGTCTTACCGGCTCTCTTATGACGTTTAAGTATATATGTGTTTGTATTCATCTCTATAGTGTTAGATTGGCTGTATGTAATGTTTTAGAGTGAGTCAGGAGAAAGCAGAGTCATATATCCACCCCGAGAAAGCCCCACCGACTGCCTGTTGGTGTAAGGGTAAAGTGACCTGGATTCCATACCAAGGATTGCTGGTTTGAATCCCAGAGTCTCCTCTGTGGTGTTAATCCATATAAAGTGTATATATTGTTTTAGAGTAGGGGCGTATATATAAGTATATTTGAGTCAGGAGAAAGCAGGGTGGTATTTCCACGGCGAGAGAGTAGAACCAACTGCCTGGTGGTGTAAAGGTAAAGTAACCTGCATACTGTACTAAGGATCAATGGTTCGAATCTTGATGGCTCCTCTTTTGTGTTAATGCACCTAGAGTGTATCGATTGTTTTAGAGTAGGGGCGTACATATAATGACAGGGGGTAGCCTCGACTCTCGGGCTATGTCATCCTGGTTAACCCCCCAATAAAAACACGGACACCAGATGTGGGATGAATAAAGGCCACAGACGATTTATTAACGTCAATGCCACGCAACCTGTAAACATTTACGAAGGTGCATTAACACGGCAATGACCCAAATACAATAAAACACCCGAAAGCTTGCCAGGACCAACCGGGGCCAAACTGTAAGCATCACCTTATGGGAGGGCATACCATGATGCCCCTCCCCCACCTGAGGTTCCAGCAACTGCCCAGCCAGGAACCTCCCACCGACACTTTAACACCAGTGGCAATAACCACATAACACCCCCCGGCAACCTGGCAAGAACACCCCCCGGCTGTGACAGAATCCTGAAACGAAACACAGAACCGGGTAGGCTGGCACAACAAAAAGCCCAGAACATTCTTACGCACCAACCTTATATACCCCCTTCACTTCCTCCCCCTCCCCGTTGAACTTTCTTTGACCCCCTGACCTAGCCCTGCTCTGCACCCCTGTCAGGGCCCCCTCCGTTCCATGCAGACTACGTGGGCATCAGTATATGTGAGTCAGGAGAAAGCAGGGTCATATATCCATGCAGAGAGGCTCACGTTGATGTGAAGACCACAGATGGCTACCTACTTTGCCTATTCTGTGTTGGATTCACCAAAAAGCGTAACAACCAGATTAGAAAGACTTCTTATGCCCAGCATCAGCAAGTGCGTCAGATCCGCAAGAAGATGATGGAAATCATGACTCGTGAAGTGCAGACAAATGACTTGAAAGAAGTTGTTAACAAGCTAATTCCAGACAGTATCGGCAAAGACATTGAAAAGGCCTGCCAGTCCATCTATCCTCTACATGATGTGTATGTACGCAAAGTGAAGATGCTGAAAAAGCCAAAGTTTGAGCTGGACAAACTTATGAAACTACATGGTGAAGGCGGTGGTGCTGGGAAGCCTGCAGGAGATGAGACAGGTGCCAAAGTAGAGCGGGCTGATGGATATGAACCCCCACTTCAGGAATCTGTCTGAGATAATCTGAATTAGAGCCTGTAAAGAAAATATATATATATATATATATATATATATATATATATATGTATATATATATATATAAATAAAATGTAGATATATATATATCCACGCCGAGGACGCAAAACCAACTGCCTGGTGGTGTAAAGGTAAAGTAACTTGCCTACCATACCAAGGGTTGCTGGTTCGACTCTTGTCGGCTCCTCTGTGGTGTTAATGTTTACAGAGTGTCTATGTTATTTTAGAGTAGGGGCGTATATATAAGTATATGTGAGTCAGGAGAAAGCAGTGACATATTTCCACGCCGAGAGCACAAAACCAACTGCCTGGTGGTGTAAAGGAAAAGTAACCTGCCTTCCCTACCAATGATTGATGGTTCGAATCCTGATGGATCCTCTGTGGTGTATATATTGTTTTAGAATAGGGGCGTATATATAAGTATATGTGAGTCGGGAGAAAGCAGGGTCATATATCCACGGCGAGAACACAAAACCAACTGCCTGGTGGTGTAAAGGTTAAGTAAACTGCCTTCCGTACCAAGGATCGCTGGTTCGAATCTTGATGAATATATTGTTTTAGAATAGGGGCGTGTATATATAAGTATATGTGAGTCGGGAGAAAGCAGGGTCATATATCCACGGCGAGAAAGCACAGTCGGCTGCTCGGTGGCGTGAAGGTATAGTTGCCTTCCTGACATACAATGGATCGCTGGTTCGAATCCTCATGATGACTTCTGTGCGTAAGTACGCAGTGTGGCTCTGCTTGTGTGTGCTAGTGGATGGTGTTAAAGTGGCTCTGTGGCACTCTAACATTGGACACTTACATACACATCTACAGCCTCACCAACATACGCATAGCTGGTTGTGGACAAGGTTGCGGGTAACACTTGAAGGTTGCACTAAGCCGTGTGTCCTCACACGCAGTGGCCGAAAACACTGGTTGCGGTAAAGGTTTCGGAATGTGTGCGCATCTGCTTGACCCGTTCATGTGCATGCACAGTAGCCCACACAGTGACTTACATGGAGAATCATCATGGCGGATACAAAACCGCGGATACGATACCGGAGATCTGGAGTATGACGGGGCATCACCGGCAGCCACCCCTTTCCTTCTCTCTGCTTCTTTCGGGACAGAAATAAACACAATATACTCTTTGTATATTGTGAGACAAAGACCCCCTTCAGGGGGTTTTACTCACTTCAGGGGGTGTGGTCATGGGAGCATGTCCCCCACCATCCATGCAACATGTAGCAACATGTATAAAGTATAGCAACATGTATAAAGCTATAGCTAAAACATGTATAAAGTATGCTAAAACATGTATAAAGTATAACTAAAGTAACATGCAATAGAGTATAAAGAAAAACAATAATTGAAACACTTAATTAGAAACACTTAATTAACAAAGTGTAACACCTTAGTAATAATATATCTAAGTGGTTTACTATACTTTGTTGTTAATAAAGTGTTTTAATTAATTGTTTTAATTAATTAAGTGTTTCTAATTAAGTGTTTCTCTAATTAAGTGTTTCAATTATTGTTTTTCTTTATACTCTGTTCATGTTACTTTAGCTATACTTTATACATGTTGCTATACTTTATACATGTTGCTATACTTTATACATGTTGCATGGATGTACATGTTGCATGGATGGTGGGGGACATGCTCCCATGACCACACCCCCCCTGAAGTGAGTAAAACCCCCTGAAGGGGGTCTTTGTCTCACAATATACAAAGAGTATATTGTGTTTGTTTCTGTCCCGAAAGAAGCAGAGAGAAGGGAAAGGGGAGGCTGCCGGTGATGCCCCATCATACTCCGGATCTCTGGTATCGTATCCGCCATGATGATTCTCCATGTAAGTCGCTGTGTGGGCTACTGTGCACGCACATGAACAGGTCAAGCGGATGCACACACATTCCGAAACCTTTTCCGCAACCAGTGTTTTTGGTCACTGCGTGCAAGGACACACGGCTTAGCGCAACCTTCAAGTGTTATCTGCAACCGGCTATGTGTATGCAGGTGAGGCTGTAGATGTGTATGTAAGTGTCTAATGTTAGAGTGCCACAGAGCCACTTTAACACCATCCACTAGCGCACACAAGCAGAGCCACACTGCGTACTTACGTGCAGAAGTCATCATGAGGATTCGAACCAGCGATCCATTGTATGTCAGGCAGGTAACTATACCTTCACGCCACCGAGCAGCCGATTGCGCTTTCTCGCCGTGGATATATGACCCTGCTTTCTCCCAACTCACATATACTTACATATATGCCCCTATTCTAAAACAATATATTCATCAGGATTCGAACCAGCGATCCTTGGTATAGTATGCAGGTTACCTTACCTTTACACCACCAGGCAGTTGGCTTTGCCTTCTCGCCGTGGATATATGACCCTGTTTTTTCACATATACTTATATATATGCCCCTACTCTAAAATAATACATACACCACAGAGGATCCATCAGGATTCAAACCATTGATCCTTGGTATGGTAGGCAGGTTACTTTACCTTTACACCACCAGGCAGATTGCTTTGCTTTTTTGGCGTGGAAATATGTCGCTGTTTTCTCCTGTCTCACATATCCTTACATATACTCCCCTACTCTAAAATAATATATACATTCAACGATTATTCACTAACACCACCTTGTAATCATCTGGATTCAAACCAGCGACCCTTTGAATGTTGGGCTGTTTACCTTACCTTACCTTTACGCCACCACGTGTGCAACCGGCTCTGTTGTTTCCTCTCCTAAGGAATATGATGCCTATCATCTCCTGACTCACAAATACTTACATGCACCTACGCTAACACGATACATGCCCTTTAAAATTATGCATTTCTAACACTATATATATATATATATATATATATATATATATATATATATATACACACAAAGTAACTATAACAATACATACTTACACTTTAACACTAAAACATGTAACGCGATATGAACCGGCAACCCCTTTGCACATCAAGCAAGGCATATTACCATTAACAGGGAATAGGAAGCGATGTGCCGCCATGACCCTGTGTTCTCCTCACTTACATTTACTGACATATACCCTCTCTAAAACATTTTATACACCCTACATATATACACAGCAACTGTAACAATATATACTCACACTAACACAATAAAGGAGCCTCGAAAACACTAGATACAGAAATACCAAATATAAATAAATATATACACTGCAAAATACTTACATGCAATAAAGAGCCCATTGGGGTCCGAACCAAAGACTCCTAACTTGACAGGTAGGGCACATTACCTCTACGCCATCAAACAACTGAGGCTTTGCCATGGATATATGACCCTGTTATCTCCTCACTGACATTATACTATTATATACCCTCTCTAAAACATTACATACACCCTACATATATACACACAACAACTGTAACAATATATACTCACACTAACACAATAAAGGAACCTCGAAAACACTAGATACAGCAATACCAAATATAAATAAATATATACACTGTTAAAGGCGATAAAGAAGTCAGTGGGGTCCAAATCACGAACCCCTTACACAACAGGAAAGGCACATTGGCACATTACCTCTACGCGATCAGAGAACTGAGGCTTTGCTGTAGATATATGACCCTGTTGTCTCCTCACTGACATATACCCTCTCTAAAACATTACATACACCCTACATATATACACACAGCAACTGTAACAATATATACTCACACTAACACAATAAAGGAGCCTCGAAAACACTAGATACAGCAATACCAAATATAAATAAATATATACACTGCAAAATACTTACACGCAATAAAGAAGCCATTGAAGTTCGCACCAAGAACGCCTTATGTAACAAGTAGGTCACATTACCGTTACACCATCAAACAACCAGGTTCTTTGGGATATCACCATAGATATATGACCCTGTTTTCTCCTCATTGACATAAACTATTATATAACTTCTCTAAAACATTACTCACACTTTAACACGATAAAGAGCCTCTAAAACACTAGATACAGCATTACCATATATAAATAAATATATACACTGCAACATACTTACTCACAACATAGAGGCCCTCGGGGAACAAACCCGTTATATGCCGGGCAGGTCGCATTACCATTATGCCACCAGTCAACTGGGGTTTGGATTTTTCAATACCATATATTAAAAAATATATATATATAAACAGATTATAAAACTTTTCCACGATACAGGTCCCAACAAGGTTTGAACTAATGATCATCTGTACGTTAGGTAGGTCAACTTACCATTAAACCACCACGTAGCTGGGGCCAGTCCTCAAATGTGGAAATATGATGCCTGATATATTTATATGCACCCTAAAACAATACATACGGCCACTCTAACACCATAGGTATCTATACACGCATGGCAATTATAACAATAATTGCTAACACAATACAGAAGTCTGCAGGATTCAAAACACAGAGTGTATGGCACCTAGGTGGTACACTTTACCAAGCAGCTGGACTCTGGTTCTGTCCATGGAAATATGATCCCTGCCTGCTCCTGACTCATACATAACCATGACTGAGGTAGCGCCAATGCGACGCCCTCTTTACCCCCCTTGCCACAATAAATACACAAACACAAAGTAAATAATATAATGCTTTGGAAAAATAAGGCCACGGTGCAGTCCGCTTTACGCCTTCCACACCGTGACACAGATATAAATAACTTTATTCATAGTAAAATGAACTTTATTTGTAAACACATATAACATAGTATATAATATAGCAATGCACGTGCCGCACCACCCGACTTACTTATGACACGTGCAAGCCTTAAAACTAACAATTGTAAACCAAATATAAAGGCTACAAATCGTAACCCTAAATTGTAAACAACCGAACCGGCTGGCACAGGCGTAAAAACGTAAAAACGTAGAGACCACCGGCGTCCCCTGCACGGCAGCCATTGTCACGACTAGGATTCACCAAGGCACAAGCCCAAGGAGTGTCCTGCACTTAGGCCGAGGGCCTGTGCACCACGGGTCAAACCACACCTAAGGTGGTTAACCCTTGCACTATGCCAGCTTGATAACCAACCGCCAAGAAACAGAAAAAAGAGGGGTGGGAGGGAGGGAAAGCTTTCCTGGTCAATCGAAAAAGTGACCTAAATGGGGTGGGCTCCCATATATATAGTGACCCCCACCCCTAAGCACAGTAAGGTGATGCACACCTATCAATCGTCAGCTCAGGGCCGTCAATCAACATTGCCCGCCGGCCCCCCTAGCTGACTCAGCAAATTTACTAAAAAACAGGAAAACGGGAGCTGGAGAGGGCTGCCTGTCCTCCCCTCAGTCATGCGCCCTTCTTGCTCCATACTCTCGCCTGGGGCTTTCTTGACTGAGGTAGCGCCAATGCGACGCCCTCTTTACCCCCCTTCCCACAATAAATACACAAACACAAAGTAAATAATATAATGCTTTATTATAGTCAACTATGGAAAAATAAGGCCACGGTGCAGTCCGCTTTACGCCTTCCATGCCGTGACACAGATATAAATAACTTTATTCATAGTAAAATGAACTTTATTTGTAAACACATATAACATAGTATATAATATAGCAATGCACGTGCCACACCACCCGACTTACTTATGACACGTGCAAGCCTTAAAACTAACAATTGTAAACCAAATATAAAGGCTACAAATCGTAACCCTAAATTGTAAACAACCGAACCGGCTGGCACAGGCGTAAAACCGTAGAGACCACCGGCGTCCCCTGCACGGCAGCCATTGTCACGGCTAGGATTCACCAAGGCACAAGCCCAAGGAGTGTCCTGCACCACGGGTCAAACCACACCTAAGGTGGTTAACCCTTGCACTATGCCAGCTTGATAACCAACCGCCAAAGCCAGGGAGTGCGACCACCTTGCACCTCACTGGCCCCCTGCCACCGACAACGCACGCTCCAAACCAGACTGGACGTTAAGGAGCCAAATGTCCAGACCAACATCAGACAAATGGGCACCATCTGACCGAAACAAACCCGCAGGGTCCCCTTCCAACTGAACATGCTTAACAATGACACCACCCCGAAAAGAAATAAAACAGGAAATAGTCTTATTGACCTGCTTGCGAGCCCTATCAATCCCCGTGTGAGAGTTAGCCCCACGCCACCGAACCCGGGGAACGATATCAGACCAAACAAAGAACGTCTGCGGATAAGCAGCCCAAAACTGCTGAAAATCA